>NC_138513.1:43304026-43527689 GCF_964252035.2 Podarcis erhardii
TGCCTACATGTGTTTACAGTTACTGTACTTAACACCTCAGACCCTGGATTCAGGCCAGACCATGAGTCACTCGCACATCCATCTCCAGCCCCTGGCCAATCCCACTTACAAAGCCCCAAACAGGGAAAACTATCCTGTTGTGGCCCAAACTTAACAGCAGAACCACCCAAGCAGGCTGAGTGTTACTTCCAGGGCTGGTCTGTCCTGCATCTGTGGCACCTGACTCCCTCCTCGCCACCCCAAGGCCACTGTCATATCAGGTATCAGCAGGTACATACACACTGATAGGCTCACCTGGACTATGGGACAAGATAGAAGAAGAAGAAGAGTTTGGATTTGATATCCTGCTTTATCACTACGCTAAGGAGTCTCAAAGTGGCTAACAATCCCCCACAATGAACACACTGCGAGGTGAGTGGGGCTGAGAGACTTCAGAGAAGTGTGACTATCCCAAGGTCACCCAGCAGCTGCATGTGGAGGAGCGGAGACGCGAATCTGGTTCACCAGATTATGAGACTACAGCTCTTAACCACTACACCACAACAGTCCCTGCATCACTGCATCACTAGCCCTAAGGTGACTATCACTGAGAAGAAAATGAAAAGATTGGGGGGGGGACCAGTAGGCTTTTAAAGTCCAGGGTTCCACCCCATGCAAGTTGAATACCAAGATGGTATTCCTAGAAATTAAGTTAGGGATTCATAGCAATCCCTTCATTAGCAACCCTGTTTAGGGAAGTTTTTAATGTTTGATGTTTTATTATTGTGTTTTTAATATTCTGTTGGGAGCCGCCCAGAGTGGCTGGGAAACCCAGCCAGATGGGCCGGGTATAAATAATAAATAAATTATTATTATTATTATTATTATTATTATTATTATTATTATTATTATTATAGCATTACTGTGGAAAGGAGACCAGGCCAAATGAGGATTAACTGGACAAAGAATCGATTCGATATTTAGTGTCAGCTGCCGAGATGGTTACTGTAAGTAAACGGAAATATTTAGAGGGGTTAAATAACAATTTGTGGTATAGTCAAATCAGGTCAGGAACTATTGCGGGGGCGGGCTCAAAAATTAAGGTATACTAGGGGACAAAAAAATTAAAGATTCATTTTCAGCTATGTTGAAAAACTTACTTTATACTATATATAAATAATGATGACAATGTTCAAATGCCTCTTGTGAAATATGCTACTATGTAGAATTCTTAAGAACATTTCAGCTTCAAGTGAGAATATAATAAGACCTCAAGGATATTTATAAATGTTTGCAAAAATATTACTACCCTCCAACACCAAAAATAATAATAATTCCCAGGGGTTGTGAATGAAACAACCCAAATTTGTATTTCATTTTTTGGGTGTGTGGGTATGTTAAATTTTTAATATTGTTTTTCCTTTATTTTTTGAATGCTGTTTAATTATATATTCTTGATAATATAAATGTCCCTAGGAAATTGGGACACTTGGAGGGTATGTAATGGTCTGCCTCCATTGCCGGACCTAATACCTTCTTTTCTGTCTCATCTTCCCAATGTTGTTCTATAAAAAGGCATAGAAGTGTCTCATGCTCACTAACGATACCTTTCCATCATTTAAATAACCAAAGAGGCTGTCATATAGCTTTCAACTTTTGGGAATGCTTCATGAAAATAAATGTGGCTTTGATCCAGTTTCTGTAAAATCAAATAGAAATCCTCTTTGCAGCTTATTATTTTTTTAAAAAGATGTTAAATAACAGACTAGGATCTGTGGACTGATTTCTGCGATGTATTGTGTCATCATAAATCAATCAGGAAGCAACCAGAGGATACCTATTGAAATGTTCCTGGAAACGGGCGTAGATACATTATACCCACTGTTTCTGAGACTAAATTTTGTGTCCAGCTAAATTCTACGCAGAGTAGACCTGCTGAAATAATGATCCTGAATTATGTGTGTCTATTAATTCCAATGGGTTTCCTCTGAGTATGACTAATACAACCATAAAGAAAACATTAGGCAAACAGGAGATCTTGCAACACAGCCTTATACATCTCTACTGAGAAGTAAGCATCGCTGAGCTCAATAGGACTTCTTTCCAGGTAAGTGCGTGTAGGATCGTGGCCTTAAACTGTCACCTCACTGCTAATGCAGATGCACCGAAAGAATGTTTGTTGACTAAATCTAAATGTGTCTTATGGCTCAGTTAATAATGATGCTTTGCTTGGCACCAAGGGTCAGCAAACTTTTTCAGCAGGGGCCTGGTCCACTGTCCCTCAGACCTTGTGGGGGGCTGGACTATATTTTGAAGAGAGAGAAAAATGAACGAATTCCTTTGCCCCACAAATAACCCAGAGATGCATTTTAAATAAAAGCACACATTCGACTCATGAAAAAACATCAGGCAGGCCCCACAAATAACCCAGAGATGCATTTTAAATACTGTAAAAGGACACTTTCTACTCATGTAAAAACACACTGGTTCCCGGACCATCTGTGGACCGGATTTAGAATGCGATTGGGCCGAATCTGGCCCCCAGGCCTTAGTTTGCCTACCCATGGCAAGCAAAACTTGAAGGAATGGGAGGTGTGACTTGTCAGTCACTTTTCTGGATGACCCGGAATAACCAAGATTAGATCAATTTTACAGCAGAAAGAACATAGGAGAAGCCTTGCTGAATCGGGCTAATCTAGTCCATACCCTGTTCTCACACAGTGGCCAACCAGATGTATGTGGGAATCACCTAGATGGGAATCTCCCCTCCTTCAGTTTCCAGGACCAGGTATTCAGAAGCATACTGTCTTCAGGAGTGGAGGTAGAATGAAGCATCATGTTTAGAAGCCATACAGGAAACATTTTCCCTTCCTGTAAATAAGCCCCTTAGTCTACAGAAGCGATAGAGTTGGCAGATGTGGAGTAAACTATTAAATTTCTTACAACAGATAGCATAGCTACAGTATTATTTCTTTATCATGTAGATAGGAAACAGGAACCATGTTCTGAGCTGCAGAGAAAGCCAGAGTCCAGTTGCAACATGCAATGCAACATAGACCTCCATTTTGATTCCCACACACCCAACTCTAGCATAGCTAACATAATGTTTAATCCAACCTCAATACGTAAGTGAAATAATATCTAAAAATCACATGAATCAATACCATCTAGAAGGCTGGTCACATGTTTCCAGAATCCATTTTTCAACAGGAAAAGCAAGCTGCCATTCAGAATGCAATGGAAGTATATGGTGTGGCCAAATCTATATAGGATTAACAAAGATTTCCATTATCGGTGTGATTTCGTTTTTAATGAGCTCACGGTCGGTCTACGAAGCAGAAGGACGCACGTTTCTCTGCTGAGTGATCACATCTGTAATTTCATTAGGAAAACTGAATTTTGCAGATGTAACTTTTTGAAAGGGGGGGGTGGCATCCTGTCTCTTGGCAACGCTTCTTTCTCACTGAAAAACGAAAGAACAGCCAGCCACCTCTTCAAATGGTGACTGACCATTTCGCAATGTGCCAAGTTTAGTTGCTTGAATGTGAATATGACAGCATGTGAAGTCCAGTTCGTTATCTTCTCATAAAACTGACAAAGCTCTTGCAGTTCATAAAGTGCCGTGTGACTGAAGTTTGCAAAGGTTGTTTTTTTTCTCTCCATCCAGACCAATTTCTTTTGAATTTGAGTTCTTTCACTCATCTTAGCTATCCACAAGAATCTGAAACATATTGAGCGCCGATTGCCCTGAACCTTTTCATATCTTCTGGGGGCCCTGAAATTTTGCCACCTCTAACTTCCCATACAATGACACCGGGAGCACAGCAGTGTCAGCACAGAGCTCTCCCAAGGCAATGGCGGCAGTCCATGGTACTACCGGCTGTCTCAACCGATGGTTCCCAGGTTCGCATTTTCCATGTCCCTGGTAGAGGTCTTCTTGGAGAACCAGTTTTAGCATATGTTTAGAGATGCATCCTGCACCATAGTGTCCCCTTTCCTGAAGCTTACTATGTTTGGTTTATCAGACTGTGAAATGACTTGCCACACTCTAGGCAGTCTTGCATTCCTTTCTTTTACTCGCTTGCCAGGTTAGCAAACTCTCAGAGTTTGTGGAAGTCTAGGTCTGCAACCTCTCTTTAACTCCTGAGATTTCTTTTTTTTTTCACCATCTATGGCTTCAAGCGCAGCCTCTTGTTTCAAGAACTCTGGGGGCCTTGGCTGGTTCCAGTGTGAGATCAGGGTCATTTTGCAGCATCACAGACACGTGGCCATCTCAAAGCTCAACTCCTCATCTTCTACTATCAAAATGGAGTTAAGATTTAATATCCAAGTTTGCAAAACCAAACGTGAGGTTATCATTTTTACTTTTATTTTTAAAGTAAAGTTGCTTTGTGCATTGAATGAAGTATACTATGGCTTACAAAAGCTCCTAGCAAATAAACCAGTTAGTCTCTAAGGTGTCACAGTGCTTTTGGTCATATTAAATAACTTAGTCTTTCAACAAACAAACTGGTGTGTGGTTCATATGGAAGGCACCGGATTTTAGAAATTGGCAGTAGTGGTAGAAGAAAAAATCAAGCCCTCCTTTATAATCTAATCTGTTTTAACCGCCACACTCTTTCCCTCATATTAAAAATGTGCCTTTTTGACACAAGCTTTCTAACTCAATTCACAAGCTACAGAAGAACGGGGAGGGTAATATTAGAGACTCTTGAGAGCTCCTGCTAAAGTTGTGAAAATTCAGTGAAAAATGGGCAGCATTTTCCTTTTTGATAGGCACCGGCATTATCTTCCATCACTAGGAAATGCTATAAAATGATAGTCTGTGAGAATACCTTGAATTGATATTTCAAAGGGTTTCTTTTGAAAGGATGATTTATAGATCACAAGACCAATGGGGCTTTTATCAAAAGAAAATGGATTCTTTTGTTGAACTATTGAGAAAAGATTGATGATGTGCTACAGCCAAGCTTAGTTTTGGTGACTTGGTGGTACGTAAATCACTAGCATCGTATAAGCTCAATACTTATTATGCGGCATCCCAAACAACACACACAGACTAATTGCCGGCAAAGTTCTTTTCTTCCAGAAGAGGCCTGAACGGATGATTTTAGCATAATGGTGGATTCCTTGTGATTTATGAGTCTGCTGATGCAGACCAGTCATTAGACCAATTATGTGCTGTATAGCAAGATGCACATAGAGCTTCAGAATGCTGATGGCAACATAGTGTGTGCACACTCAGAGGATGACCTCCAAACCATCCTAAATATCTTTGCAGAAGCTTACAAAAAGCTTGGCCTATTGCTCAACATCCAAAAATCGCTTGGGAAGACAGGCGAACTAATGCCAGTGTACTGGAAGAAGCAAAGATTACCAGTGTCAAAGAAATGATTCTTCAACACCAACTTTGTTCAGCCGCAAGCAGAAATTCCCAACCACAAACTCCAGAGAGCAGCTGATCCCTCCTGAAAATGCAGTTGGCATCCATCAACTGACCTTGAAACCCTGCATCTGGGAGTGTTATTCAGGGAGGTTTATGGGTGAGCACTGTCAGGAGCTCATCCTACACTCGAATAGGACCCTGGTAAAGACACATTCCCCACTGGCATGTTCTCTTCCTCCTGGTCATTCGTTCAGGAGCTTCAAAAGCTTTCTTCAGCCTGAACATCAGAGCGACCAATGCCAACAGACATTGGCACACTTAGGGATCTGCAGAGTCTTCGCAGTTTGTGTGACAAACCTCAGCAACTCAGCATTTTGGCTAATCTACTTTATTTACATACAAACACACACACAGCACTGCAACATGGCTCCCTCTCTCTCTAGCATCAGACAGCAAAGAGAAAAAGAACAAAGGACAATAGTCCCACTTCACGGAACACAGTAACACAAACATCCTGTCTCGGTCACCTCCCACTCTGTGGAGTCAAAGCATACACCGTCATGTGATAGACAACAATCCCATGACTGCAATCACAGAGCAGGAATTCCAACAAACACATCCTAAGGCAATCGGGTGAATACAGGGGGCATCTGATTTGGGTGACTGGTGTTAAAGGTTTCCTAACTATAAGGCAGAAGGGTAATGGGACAATTTATCCAAAGATGTTGCGAAGTTTGTTCTGTCTCGGGAAGTGGTTTCGCTCCCCAAACCCCTTTAATATTTGGA
Source organism: Podarcis erhardii (assembly GCF_964252035.2). Lineage (NCBI taxonomy): Eukaryota > Metazoa > Chordata > Lepidosauria > Squamata > Lacertidae > Podarcis > Podarcis erhardii. The sequence continues at coordinate 43,310,178 of NC_138513.1, forward strand.
AAATAGTTCTGCACAAAGTTTGGCTCTGGTGCTTCTATTCAGAGAGTGTTGGATTCAGAAATCCTTTGAGCAGCCTTAAAAGTCTTTGAAGCTCCGACTAGACTAGGGCAGAGGAAGGAGAAATTCATATGATAAATATACTGGGGAGTAGCGCTTTCTAAAAGCCTGCTATAAACTTAATCCATTGTTACACGTATTTTATTAACCCACTTGAGTGGACACCACAATGAGGATGAGGGTAAAATTTGGACTAAATCCCCCACAGAAGCCACAGCTTCATGCGCTATGCTCCTCTAATGTACTTCTGGAACAGCTTTGCTCCCCGATGATTTATATTTGTTTACTTTTCAAATCCCTAAGCCTGACATACTGTAAAAAGGATAGGTCCATAACTAATAAGAGCCGTATGTTTGTCTAGCGTTCGTTGCCTGTGCCTTTTGTTCTGCTGTGTTAATGTGCCGTGTCTCCAGCCTATCCGTAGACAATAACCCATAATGCAATTTGGACTTGGATTCATTAAACATGATTAGCACAGCATACTAATGAAAATCCAAAATTAGCTTGTGAAATAGAACACCAGACGACCTTCCCAATCCATTCAGAGAAGCTCACCTTCGACGTAGCAGAGCTTTGCTCGACAGTAGATGCTTTGTGCATTCATCTATCTTGCAAAGAGAAATGTTCGCAAGTTGAATAAAATATTCTGGAACACTCCATATGCCCTTTTAATTCCCCCTACGTGTCCCGTTTATTTTACGTTTATTTTGCAACAAACATTTTGTTGCAGAAATAATACTTAGATTTAGATCCTGCTTATTTTTACTGGTGATTGACAAAATCATTATCCAGTCCTTTCCAATGATCCCCTGGGACTTGGATTGCATGGACAAGTTGAAAGCAGGGCTCCGTTGCACACCAAGTCCTACACTCCATGTTTGTGCCGATGACACACTTTGAAGATGTTGGTTTGCATTTAAGTTCCATACCTGTCCCCTCTCTAATGAAAAAGTGCTACCATCACATTTGCTATGAATGCAGGAAGGTGATTCCATTTCCCCACCCCCACCCCAAAATTATATCTCACAAGCACGGATTTTATAGAGCACCCTCAGAGTGTCAACACTGATGGTGGCATAGAAATTCTCTCCCTTTAACGACACAAATCTGTCAATTAGTTGCACACAGCAATTACTGGCCTTTTTCTCTAATATTTGTGAAGACTCCAACCTTTCCAAGGATGATAAATGACTCCGTAAAGTATGCAGTGCAGGGATTTGCTAAATGTGCACTTTTCCTCTCTCCTTTTATATATTTTTTATAATAATTCCCCCCCCCCAGTTATTTTGCGCAATCAATAGAGAAAAGACATCCTTTTTTGGAAAAAAGAAAAAAGCACAGAGGAATAGTTTAAATGGAAATAAAGTGCCTTCTCATTCAGCAAATGGCCAGAGCAAGGAGACATTCTTACACTTGGGCTAATTAACGGAAGAGCTAACATTGTTAGCCAAATTAGGAACTAAACCTCATTTTAATTGTTTTGAAACTGAACAAAAAAGAACGAAAAGGAAAGCACTAGTATATTCCAAATATGACCTTTGAGAATTCCAGCTTCATTAGCATTTCAAACAGCACAGCACAAATTAAGATGGGAGATGTTCTGGAAGTGAGCTTTACATGGTACACAATTAAAGAGTTGCAAACACTTGTTCCTTTGTCTCTATTAATTGTGGAATAGTATGTAAGTAGTGGTTTTACCCCAGTCACTATTATTCAGGGTAGTATCCTTCAGTTTATTTATGAGTTTCTTTTGGAATGTCTTGAAGAGAGAGTCCTGTTCACATTCAATTTCACATTTCCCTGCCCCAATAATTCAATTCAGTGTTGCCCTGTTACTCTTCCTCTTTCCTCTTCAGTGTCCTCACTGAGGTGGCCCAGATTTTCATGGCTCACCTTCCCACACCACACCACGCCATGCCTTCTCCTCCTGCCCTCGTAAAGCTCTCTCCTTGGTCTCTAAAACATCCCAGTTTCTTTGTCTGTATTTCTCCCCCATCTCTTCTCCAGTGTCCCCCCCTCCTCCTTGCTTGGACCAGAAAGAATGCTCTCAGATGTTGGCCATTTATCTCTTGAAGGATGCTCTCGTCGTCCTTATCTACCAAGGCTTCCCCAGATGTGTGTCTGTCATAGGTGAAGTCTTCACTGCAGTCAGTGACAGGCATATTAACAGACCCACATGATGGATTCAGTTATGACATAGGACTGTCCCATCTCTCTGTTGTGCCATACTACAGTTTCCACAATACTCTGAGTCTTTGTTCCTCTTTGCCAGTAGTTGTTGGTGTGTCTGTTTGTCAAGAATGTGTGCCCTGTGCAAAGGGCCTGTTGCCCTCACAAAGTGGCTTCTAACCCTCAAACCTAGATCCACCCAACTTTCTTTGGAGCAAGAGTTTGCGAGGCCTCAGGCGGGCACAACAGACCACAAAACCGAAAAAGAACACTGAATTAGGTAAGTCAATAGCCTCTGTGAAATATACTCGGAGTCAAGTGTGGATTTCCTGCTCTTTATTCAGCTCATAGTAGTGAGGAATGAAAGTTCCCCCAAAATATCTGCTTTATATACATTATTTACACAATGGGCTGCACGTGATTGGCTAATTCTGGGATTCTCCTGTAGGCCAATTGGGTTGCGGATTCACTTCCACCTGGAGCTGGATTGGGTGGCTCCTGCGGACCAATCATACTGCTGCATTGTTCTAGGACCAACCAGACCGCTGCATTCTGAATCCTATTCAACTCAGTACATAACACTCTGTAATATAAATAAAACCTTCAGCATATTTTACCTCTTCAGAGAATCATAGAATTGAAGAATTGGAAGGGACCCCGACAGTGCCTATATGATATTGAGCGACAGAATAATTTGGCCGCGATAAAGACATTTTGTCCATGGTATGGTTATTTTCCACCTAGTCATTTTGGCGCATTGGCACCCTATTTATAAAATTTAACAATTCCAAAATACAGGCACGCTTTCACTTTTGCAAGTTTGAATATATTGCCTTCGGCTGTACTTGAGGGCCAATTTCAAAAAATTCTACTGGAAAAACGGTTATGTCCATGTGGAGATGGCAGGAAAAGGTAAAAGACCCCTGGACAGTTAAGTCCAGTCAGAGGCAACTATAGAGTTGTGGTGCTCATCTTGCTTTCAGGCCGAGGGAGTTTGTCCACAGACAGCTTTCCGGGTCATGTGGCCAGCATGACTAAACTGCTTCAGGCACAACAGAACACCGTGATGGAACCCAGGGCGCACAGAAATGCTGTTTACTTTCCCACCACAGCAGTACCTATTTATCTACTTGCACTGGCGTGCTTTCGAACTGCTAGGTTGGCAGGAGCTGGGACACAGCAACGGGAGCTCACCCCATCAGGGGGATTCGAACAGCTGACCTTCTGATCGGCAAGCCCAAGAGGCTCCGTGGTTTAGACCACAGTGCGACCCGCATCCCTAGGGAGATGGCAGTATTGAGTCAGTGGTTCATGAGCTTCTGGCTTGCACTCTTTATAAAGATATGAGGAGTGAGGTTATTACCCTTCTACTATTGTCCTTGCTGGGTCACTCAAACATTGCTACTGTGTCCTTTCTTCTAGCAGATCAGGATAATCAGGTGACAGCAAAAAATGCAAAAAAATAATAATCGCAGGGGCAATTAGAATAAGATCTGTTATTTGATTATTGATGTAAACCTCCAAAATGTATTTTGTATTGTTAAGTTCTTACCTCTATCTTCAGTACATTTTATTTTATTTTATTGCTATGGCTAGTGGCTGATGCAAATAAAGATTTTTCTGATCTGATCCGAAGGGGCCCTAGGGGTCATCTAGTCCAACCCCCTGCAGTGCTAGAATCTCAACTAAAGCACTTCATAAGTCCTGCTCATATTATTCATAGGACTGCAGTGTGCATGAGAGAGAGAGAGAGAGAGAGAGAGAGAGAGAGAGAGAGAGAGAGAATTTTCACCTAACCTAGAGTTTGGGAAGAATTAGCAGATAGGTAAATCTACCTCAAATTTCTACTCTTACTTTGCAGCATAAGTCATTGCAGTGATTCCCACAATCATAGAGGTGGTGTGTAGAAAAGAGAAGTTGAGCATTCTAAAGTGATTGTTATCAAACTGTAATTCAACCTTAGAAGCAGCTTCAAAACCCCCGGAAATAATGATACAGCCACAGCCATGCAGGCTGATGATTGGACAGTCAACAATGAAGTTGGTGAGCACATGAGTGGTAGGGAGAGCAATGAGATCCCTTGGCTACAGCATGATTTTTCTCTTTGTCACAGACAATGTGCTCTGGGATTAAGAAAATAATTACAGTGGGGCCTCGAGACTTAGTAAACAGTAATAGCCCAAGGATGAATCAGATTTGCTGATCCCAGCCGAGAATGACAATTAAGACGTAATATTTCCTCCCATTACCCCCTTACTGTTCATCAGTGTTGAAAAGTCAATTTAGACTTCACCATCTCTAGGTTGGTCAATGCGCTTCAGAGCAAGCAAGCAAATATATAAACTGTCGATCACGCTACGCTTCCATTTCCCTGTTGTTTTTCTAGTGGGCCTAGTGAGATTAAAGCCAGTTGGAAACATAAAGCAAATTATTTCCTTTGCTTTGAAGTCTCAAACTACGCGTATCAGGAGCCAGATAAATGTTAACTCTTCCTCAGCAGCGAAAGAGGCACATGCTGTCTCCACTGTAAAAGGTGGCATGTGTATGAATCACAAGTGGGAAGGGTACATCATAATAATATTATAATAATAGTTTATTATTTATACCCCACCCATCTGACTGGGTTTCCCCAGCCACTCTGGGCAGCTCCTAACAGAACACAGTGGTACCTTGGGTTACATACGCTTCAGGTTATATACGCTTCAGGTTACGGACTCCACTAACACAGAAATATTAGCTCAGGTTAAGAATTTTGCTTCAGGATGAGAACAGAAATCGTGCTCCGGCGGCGCAGCAGCAGTGGGAGACCCCCTTAGCTAAAGTGGTGCTTCAGGTTAAGAATAGTTTCAGGTTAAGAACGGACCTCTAAGTACTTAACCTGAGGTACCACTGTATTTAAAACACGGTAAAGCATCAAACATTAAAAACTTCCCTAAACAGGGCCGCCTTCAGATGTCTTCTAAAAGTCAGATAGTTGTTTATTTCCTTGACATCTGATGGGAGGGTGTTCCATAGGGTGGGTGCCACTACCAAGAAGGCCCTCTGCCTGCATACCCCCTAATCTAGCCCAGCAAATGCTGAATCATTTGCAACAGCTGGCAGGTGACCATTATTGACACTCAATATCAGGGGTGCCCAATGGAGTGATCTCCAATTGTCATCAAACCATAATCACCCCTGACCACCAGTTGTGCTTTCTGGAACCGATCAGAGCTGCAGTTCAGTAACATCTTGAGAGCACCATGATGGTTGTCGGTTCCTTAGGCACAGCATACAGGGCTGAGATACAAGGACTGGGGGGAGGTGTTTAAAAAAAGGAGGTGCCAGTTCCCCTAGCTCGATAAAGGTGGCAAAATGCCTGCCACAGACCACATATCAAGAGACAACACTAGTCTGTAAGTACTGTGAGGGGGGAGAAAAATCCCTGTAAATCCCTGTTCATTTCTAAGCTAGCCGCCACCAGCTCACAGATAACAGTGTTTCAAATCTCCTCGACAATAATTCTGCCACTCACTTTCTGGTCACGCACCTAGATCCCTCCCACTTTGTACAGAAGCTGTACAAACCATAACCATTTTCACAAGTGACACTTAAATCAGCCCCTGAGTTCCTAGTATCTGTAGGGGAAATGAAAAAACCTGCATTGATTAGAATATATGTTCAGTTTTTAAAGTGCCTCTTCTCCACTGTCTATTTACAATATTCCATTTATTTCTATCTTACTCAATTCACAAGCAATGCATTCCAGTCTAAAAGGGGTCCTTCATCTTTCTTGTACAAAGCCTCCTTTATATTCCTCCAGAAGGAAGATGTGGACCATTTTTCTTTTCCTCGAGGTCCTTCAGGGCGAAAGAGAAATATTATCTACACAGAGAAAACAATGCTTTATTGACAAGCTCCCCACTCCCTCCCCTGACCATTGCAATTTCCAAAACAAAATCAACATAAAAAAACAAGCGCCAAAAACTATAAACTATGTTTACACCCAAAATTTCAGTAAAAACAAATGAAACCATATTTAAAAAGGCTGATCATTTGTACAGTCAATAAAACATTTTCTTACTCTTGTTGCCTGGCATTCAAACTTAAGAATGGCTTTTGTGATATATTTCTGATCATCTTCTTATCCGTTGAACATAGAAACAGGTTTATCCAAAGACAACTAAAGTTGATTGAACCAAGTTTCCCTCTGAGCTTAACATAACTTGCAAAATAGCACATAGGGAGCCAGATCATTTACATCACTGGAATTTACCCCTATATAAATGATTCTCATAAAAAGTCTTATTCAATCTCCCATAAAGAACTACAGGACTTATGGTACTTGTTGTCTGTGATAAAAGTGTGTGTCTGTTTGTTTGTGACGTATATACAGTGGTACCTCGGGTTACATACGCTTCAGGTTACAGACACCGCTAACCCAGAAATAGTACCTCAGGTTAAGAACTTTGCTTCAGGATGAAAACAGAAATTGTGCTCCGGCAGCGCGGCAGCAGCAGGAGGCCCCATTAGCTAAAGTGGTGCTTCAGGTTAAGAACAGTTTCAGGTTAAGAACGGACCTCCAGAACGAATTAAGTACTTAACCCAAGGTACCACTGTATTGTTATGAGTTTGTTGAGGAGGGTTTAGGCTGTATACAGAAAACCTTACAACTCCTGGATCCAGCAAATGTTAAAATATTGGCAAACTAGCTTCCTGATGAGGTGATAGCCAGGGTAATGGGCCATTCAGGCAGTGGTTTTCAACCTTCAGCCACCTCATGAGAAGAGAAAACTCCCTGGAAAAGACCCTGATGTTGGGAAAGATGGAGGGCCCAAGGAGAAGGGGACGACAGAGGACGAGATAGTTGGATAGTGTTCACGAAGCTACCAGCATGAGTTTGACCAAACTGCGGGAGCCAGTGGAAGACAGGAGTGCCTGGTGTGCTCTGGTCCAGGGGGTCACAAAGAGTCGGACACGACTAAATGACTAAACAACAACAAAGCTTCCTGATGAGGTGATAGCCAGGGTAATGGGCCATTCAGGCAGTGGTTTTCAACCTTTTTGAGTCTGCAGCTCCCTTGACCAATCACATTCTTTCTGTGGCTCCCCTTTGGAAGCCACTCTAGTCCAGGATTTTCCTGTTCCGCGTTCCGCCTGCCCTTGGCACTATTTTTGGTGCATGTATAAGTGGAAGCGCATGTGTCAACAGGAACCCAAGTAATGCTGCTACTCCACGGAGCAAAGCTGATGCACTCAGCATAACAGTTGCCGCCTGCCTTTACCGAAATCAGTGCGCACAGGGTGGGAGGGAAGATGGAGAGGTCAAAACGAGATTAAGATCAGAAGCGGAAATATTTTGTTATGTCGGGGAAGGAAATTGAGAAACACACAGCAGAGGATACATGTGCAGGCATGGTCCTTTCTGCAACATTCTCCCTGTCTCCATAAAGCTGGGTGGCTGTTAAAGAGGATAGGATTTACTTTAGTGGGGAGAGGTAGAGAAGAGGAGGGGGATGTTGAGGATAGAAGGAGAGAGAAACACAGAAGCCAATGCTCACTTTCAGGATTATTTTCAAATCCCGCCTTATAGAGTAAAAAGGTAAAGAGACCCCTGAGCGTTAGGTCCAGTCGTGGCCGACTCTGGGGTTGCGGCGCTCATCTCGCTTTATTGGCCAAGGGAGCCGGTGTACAGCTTCCAGATCATGTGGCCAGCATGACTAAGCCGCTTCTGGCGAACCAGAGCAGCGCACGGAAACGCCATTTACCTTCCCGCTGGAGTGGTACCTATTTATCTACTTGCGCTTGACGTGCTTTTGAACTGCTAGGTTGGCAGGAGTCCTTATAGAGTACACACACACATATCCAGGCACACAGACCATCAAGCTACTTTACAATTTTTGTGCATTTCTCAAGTCTTCTGTGTAAACTAAGGGACTGTTAGTTGCTGAAGCTGGAGAGGATTTTTGTGCGGGAAGAGGGAGATTTTTAAGAAGATAAACAGTCATGCAAAAGCATTTCCCCACTTTTTTTAACCTCTGCTTTATTTCGGAAAGATGCAAGTTAAAGCTGCAGGATCCCCTGAACGTTCCTCAGAGAGAAAGAGAGAGGGGAAATATATGCATTCTATATGTATGCTATCCCTTAATATATTCTCTCTCTCTCTCCTGTAATCATGTTTTGGCTGGAGAGCTGCATCACTTAATTTGGGAAAGTGCAGATTTCAAAGGACAGCTATGTTTTACTTCATGTGTTGGTTTGGAAGGTGTGAATCAAACCATCAATTCTAGCATGTGGGGGGGGGACTTTATCTAATTTACAGTACATAGTTCGGTATTTGAGCGATTGGTATTAATAATTGTATTGTGAATTGGTATTGTTATAATGAGGCTATTGTTGGATTGTAACTGAAAACTAATAAAATATATTATTAAAAAAGAAAGAGAGAGAGAGAGAGAGGTAATGCAGGAAGATATGGACTGGAAATTAATGAAAGGACAGCCTGCCGGGGCTTCCCTGAACATTTCTCAAGTCACCCCAGGGTGCCGCAGCACACCGGCTGAAAACCAATGGTATATGGTTTTTTTACACACACACACACACACACACACAGAGTGAACGCTCGGGTTGCGAACGTGATCCGTGTGGGAGGCACATTCGCAACCCGCAGCGTCCGCAACCTGCAGTGCCACGTCTGTGCACATGCGGGTTGAGATTTGGTGCTTCTGCGCATGCACAAGCGCCAAAACCCAAAAGTAACCCATTCTGGTACTTCAGGGTTTCGGCGCATCTGTAACCCGAAAATGCGCAACCTGAAGGTATGACTGTAACCCGAGGTATGACTGTATTTACAATGTGAGCCTGGGGAGGGGGGAAATCTAGCATTACACTCCAGGAGGGTCCCATCTCTTCCATGCCTGCCATGTTGGATTCAAACTGTTGGATTCAAACTGGTAAAAAAGGTGGACATTCAGCCCTTGTATATCAACGGGGAACGGGTGGAGAGGGTGGCGGAATTCAGGTTTTTGGGAGTGACTATCGATCAGGGCATGACTTGGAGCGCAAATACCACTGCTCTGGTGAAGAAGGCCCAGCAGAGAATTTATTTCCTCAGACTTTTAAAGAAGAACAATCTGAGTGAGAGACTGCTGGTGTCCTTCTACCGAGGCTCCATAGAGAGCATTCTCACATACTGTATTTGTGCCTGGTTCTCCAGCTGTACAGCTAGGAAGAGGAAGGTGCTCCAGAAGGTCATAACCACAGCCCAAAGGATTATTGGTCATCCCCTCCCATCTTTGGAAGAACTGTACGGTTCCCGTTGTCTTAGGAAAGCAAACAATATCCTGCAGGATGCATCTCACCCGGGACACAGTCTGTTTGTACTACTGCCTTCTGGCAGGAGATACAGAAACATCAAGTCAAGGACAAATAGACTGAAAAATAGTTTCTATCCAAGAGCTGTGGCCTTCTTAAATGCAGTAACTCGATAGTGTGACCTGGGAGTTTGATGGGTGTGGGTGTGGGTGTGGCTGGAATGTGGTTTGTTTGGTTGTTGTTGTTGTTTTGCTTTTGTTGTTTTTAAGGGATGGCATCCAATTTCGTTGCACTTGTGCAATGTTGCACTTGTGTAATGACAATAAAGAATCTATCTATCCTATCTATCTAAACTGGTGTTTCCATGCACTCTGGTTTCTATCATGGTGTTCCATTGCGCCAGTAGCAGTTTAGTCATGCTGGCCACATGACCCAGAAAGCTGTCTGTGGACAAACGCCGGCTCCCTTGGCTTGAAAAGCAAGATGACCTCAAAGTCGCCTTTGACTGGACTTAACCATCCAGGGGTCCCTTACCTTTTTTCACCTTACCTTTACCCCACACTGTGCTGTGACCTCCTATAAAACAGCATAGGGGAGCCAGGTTAAGGTTGCAGCCACTGCTGCCTTTGTACATAAGCCATATTGTTTTGCAGAAAATTAACTCCTTCCTAACCTTTTTATGATGAGCTTCCCAAACTGTGAAGTCACAGCAGAATATGCATTTGTATTTCTCTTCACATGTGTGGCAACAAGCACACATGGTCTCCAAAGAGATCTGCTCTTTGACACGTGAAGCAACACAATTCCTACACACCAAAGGGTCGAATTTTATAAACTTGTCTGAATCTCTCTGTTTGAGCACATTATTTTCATCTAGCATTTTTTCCCCTGCAGCATCCATCACCATAGCAACAAAACTCCCTCATCACATACCTACAGGGCATCAGAAATTAAGAGGCGGGGGGGGGGAGAGGATGTCTTCTTAAAAAGCTAAACAAAGCAATAAATGTCTGTATCTAGCAATTTAGGGATCTAAGAAAAAACATCCAGAGATGTTCACATCCCTAGCACAAATGCTAATCGGCAGTTGAGCGAGGCTTTTAATTCCCATTGGGCTGCAGCTACCCACATCTAAGAGAATCACTTTTGAAAATTCAGCATATGATACGTGCACTAAGAATGTGCTGTATTATGATGCCATTCGTAAATCACATTCCAATTTGGCAGCTGGACATCCACGGAGTTCACCTGAGGACCACAGGTAACAGCTGGAAGCGAGCAAAACATGATCTCATAGCAATGCCGCAAAATCCTATTGCGGAAAACAGGTGCCAAAGAAACCATCAAGATCTAATGAAAACATTGGAGACATCCAGGATACTTTGAGAGACAAGATGAAAAAGTTTCATTTCCCAAAGACCAGTTAGTGGACTTTGCAGAAATTTGAATGTTTAAGCATGGAGCGGCACACGCAATCCTGATTACAAATTCATTGCTTTCCTTTTCAGCCAAGCATATCTGTTTGGCTGCTTTTCCACGGATCTTCTCTTCCATCACCGTTAGACCAATTTATGAGTGCTCCACCCAGGCGTGCCTTGTCTTGACAGCTCTAGAAATGTTGCAGGCTGAAAGTGCTCCTGAAGATCCATTCATTACAGCCAATGACAGCAAACTTTGGAGCTCCAAGCCAGAAAAATGAGTGCATGCCTGTTTATTTTACCTGCATGCATTTGTCTCTGAGCTCATAAACTGAAGGACAGCCAATCCACTTGGCCACAGGTGATCTTCTCCCCCTGCCCTGTTCTCCACTTATCTGCAAGCTGCCTTGCCTAATTTTGTACACCTTGGTGTCAGAAGCGGCAAGAGGACATGCCGGCATACAGAAGGTGGCTGCAGATTATCAGACTGATGAAATAAAGAAACCTAAATGATATGATCTAATCTAAAATAGGGTGCTCCAAGTACTTGTAAAGCAGTCACTCGACAAAAACAAATAACCCATCCTGATCCAAAGACCATTAATCACCGAGGAGAAAGGAGAAGTCGTTTCTCCTGCCAATTCTAGTGACGGTTCGGAGACACCCCAAATTCATCATTCTTTGGGAATAATTGGCTATGTCAGTGTCAAGCTGAAATTTCCCCCCAAACACCTGACACACAAGTGACCAGAAGCACCACTTTCTTCATTATCTCGGGATGATACATTTGTTCTGTTCATAGAGATAAGGCTCCCAAGAGGCTGCCGAGCTGAGAGTCTCAAACAATTCCTTACAATTGCCGTAATAGAAGTGACATGTGTTTTCCCTTCCTCCCCGCCCCAGGAGTTCTTCCAAATTTCCTCTGAGCTGGTGCCTGAACAGCTGATGAAGAAGAAAGGTACATTGCAGCCTTACCTAATTTATTTCAGATGGCATCAATGGCCTTTGTTGTTGTTGTTGTTTTGCAAAGGTGTTTATGAAGTGTAACTCCACCGAGAGCTCCACAAACAGCAAGAAGACTATTAGCATGTGTGTGTGTGTTTGTCTACCAGATAGTTAATGATATCTCAGCACATGCTTATCGTAACTGGAAACATATGTGGAGACTTGGGAGGCCAAACCCCCAGCTGTGGATTTAACACCCAGAGCTCCCAACTCTATTTATTTTCCTTGCGTGTGTGCAATGCGCACACACCAGACAGCAATTCGCATTCGAAAGCTCAGAGCAAAATCCTTTGTAGGGTGCAGGCATGCAACATTCTCACCTTTTCTTTCAACTAGCAGCAGACACGAAGTGAATGACCTGCGGTGTTCTGGGGATATTAAAGGGGCTGGAGGCAGAAAGGCACATGGCAGAAAATAAATGCAGCCGTACAGTAGGAGGTGGATTGCTTTTGCTTCTTTAAAGTTTCACTCTAGAGAGATAGACGGTAAATGCAAATCCGGGGCAGCACTATTCATGCATGATCCCCTTGGTCTGGCTGGAAGATCAAAACCCTGTCTGAAACTCCAAAATCTGGGGCAATTCATGTGCTCATATAGTAGGGCTATACTGCCCCTGGATTAATTTGGCTAATCCTCAAGCCAGCCATCAGGCCTAACCTTTGAAAAGGTGTAAAATATTTCCCAGCTAGGTCTATGCTCTATTTGCACAAGCCTGTGCCTTTGCGAGTTAGCCAGTTACCGTATTTTTTGCTCTATAAGACTCACTTTTTCCCTCCTAAAAAGTAAGGGGAAATGTGTGTGCGTCTTATGGAGCGAATGCAGGCTGCACAGCTATCACAGAAGCCCGAACAGCAAGAGGGATTGCTGCTTTCACTGCACAGAGATCCCTCTTGCTGTTCTGGCTTCTGAGATTCAGAATATTTTTTTCTTGTTTTCTTCCTCCAAAAACTAGGTGTGTCTTGTGGTCTGGTGCGTCTTATAGAGCAAAAAATACGGCAATGATGTGGAATGACTCGTTGGCCAGGCCAACTCGAATCCACACAACCTATCAGGTGAACTGCAACATGCCTTAGAAGGGACACAAACACCTGCGAATCGAACTCAGATGCCTTTTCAAAAATAGATACAGAAGCAGTCGTAGCAGCAAGACTCTAGCAAACTTCTGTTTCAAATGCAGCAAGCTTAAGCCCCACCTACTTGTCATAAGCAAAGGTCTGCTTAGTGCATTCCTGGCAATATTTCTCTGACGAAAATATGGAAGTATTTCTTATTCTTATTCTTATATTTATATTTATATTTATACCCTGCCCATCTGACTGGGTTTAATAAAACATTAAACATTTAAAAACTTCCCTATACAGGGCTGCTTTCAGATGTTTTCTAAACGTATAGTTACTTATCTCCTTGGCTCGGAGGTCAGATAACTCCCTACCCTCCAACATTTCACCAATGAAAATAGGGACATCCTATTCTATCATCATCATCATCATACCTTGCCCAGCTGATTGGGTTGAGCCAACCACTCTGGTGGCTTCCAACATATATAAAAACATAGTAAAAACATTACACATTAAAAAAACTTCCCTATACAGGGCTGCCTTCAGATGTCTTCTAAAGGTGGTATAGTTACTTGGCTTGAGGGTTGCATAACTCTATAGCCTCCAACATTTCTCCAATGAAAATAGGGACGTTCTAAGGAAAAGCAGGACATTCTGGGATCAAATCAGAAACAGGGATGGCTTCTGTAAATCTGGGACTGTCCCTGGAAATAGGGAGACTTGGAGAGTCAGCTAGTGCAGTGAATGCAGTCTGGAATGTTTATAGACCAGGGAAGAGAAACTCATGGCCCTCCAGAGGTTCCTGGACTACAGATCCCATCAGCTTCAGGCAGCATGACCATGGATGATGGGGACTGTAGTTCAGCAATATCTAGATGGTCCCAAATTCCTAATTCCTGTTGCAGACCAGCAGATAGAAACAAGTAGCTGAAATATCCTGGCCTAATAGTTACATTTAACAGAGAAGTACAAATGAAATTGGAGCATGTGCTTAATAATCACCTTCATCCGTGCTTACATCCACCTACTGATAGACTTTGAATTTCAAAGAAGCTTGAACACGCAGTCTATGCGGGTATTCACTTAGGGACACCATTTATGGCAACTGCGATATTTGTCAGCAGAACTGCTCCAGTTGCAAAAGTGCTTTAAATGCTTCTTGCAATTCCTGTAGGCTGAATAGCTCCTCGTTGAGGGGCTTGCAAGGTCAGTTAAGTATCTCTAAATTTAGAATACCTCGTTTAGGGCTGCCAGAGCTGTGAAAATATCTGAGCAGAAATCTCTGGGTGGTTTAGGTATCTGTCCAAAGTGTTCCATCACCGAGGTTCATATTTGCTGAACACCTCTGCACAAAGAGTCTTCACTGTGCTAAATGTATCTTTAACCTAACATTTATTATCCTCTCTGAGTTGCTGCATAATGATGCTTGCCTGCACAATCTGAACTGCCGAAATAGGCAGGAGGTCAAGATCATGTAGTCTGTTGATGGCTAATCCATAACTTAATTTCTAGTAGACCAATTAAATGCTTGCTGGTTTCTAGGATTCTTGCAAAGAATGTACTAAGTGGATTTTGATCTAGTGGGTCTCATGTTGATCTAGACTTAAGTGTTGCGCCACGTGATTTTTGGAGTTCACTCACCTTGAATATTAGACAGGCACCATCTCTGGTGTGGGACGTGGGTGGCTCTGTGGGTTAAACCACAGAGCCTAGGGCTTGCAGACCTGAAGGTCAGAGGTTCGAATCCCCGCAATGGAGTGAGCTCCTGTTGCTCAGTCCCTGCTCCTGCCAACCTAGCAATTCAAAAGCACGTCAAAGTGCAAGTAGATAAATAGGTACCACTCCGGCGGGAAGGTGAACGGCATTTCCGTGCACTGCTCTGGTTCACCAGAAGCAGCTTAGTCATGCTGGTCACATGACCCAGAAGCTGTCTGTGAACAAACACCCGCTCCCTCGGCCAGTAAAGTGAGTTGAGCACTGCAACCCCAGAGTCGTCCATGACTGGACTTAACGGTCAGGAGTCCCTTTACCCTTTACCTTTTTATCTCTGGTGTTAACTTGGCACCTAGTTTTAAAACTGTGGTCTGTATTGGCCAGCATCTGTATTGGAATAGTTTTTAAGATGTTTTTATGGTTCTGTTGCTTGTTGTTTGCTGGCCTGGGCTCCTTTGGGAGAAAGGGCAGGATATAACCCTAATAAATAAAAAGAAATCTGATCCACCAAGAGAAAAGTACACACTCAGGATTAGACGCCTTATCTTTGGGATGATCCTGAGTAAGTAGCTCTGCATATTGAACATACAGCTATAGAAAACAAGGATTCTAGTTTTTCCCCCTTTTCCTAAAACAAGTGTCACACAAGATTTATCCCCTCACCTCTGCATACCCTCCAACATTTCTCCGATTAAAATAGGAACATCCTATTCCACAATCATTTCACTGGGTAGCCCCAGCTGCTCTAGTAGCTTCCAACATATATAAAAACATAACAGAGCATTAAACGTTTTAAAGCTTCCCTCTACAGAACTGCCTTGAGATGGTTCAGGGAGGTCAGATTTCTCCAATGAAAATAATAATAATAATAATAATAAATTTTATTTATATCCCGCCCTCCCCAGCCGAAGCCGGGCTCAGGGCGGCTAACAACACTAAAACAGTACAACATTATAAAACATTATAAAAATGGATTAAAATGAATTAAAATCAAAATTGATGGCAACCATAAACTAAAGTTTTGTAAAGATTGCCAGAGGAGGGAGTCAGGCTGCGCCCTGACCAAAGGCCAGGTGGAACAGCTCTGTCTTGCAGGCCCTGCGGAAAGATGTCAAGTCCTGCAGGGTCCTTGTCTCTTGTGAGAGAGCGTTCCACCAGGTTGGAGCCGCAGCCGAAAAAGCCCTGGCTCTAGTTGAGGCCAGCCTAACCTCTCTGTGGCTTGGGACCTTCAAGATGTTTTTATTTGAAGATCGTAAGTTCCTCTGTGGGGCATACCAGGAGAGGCGGTCCCGTAGGTACGAGGGCCCTAGGCCGTATAGGGCTTTGAAGGTTAAAACCAGCACCTTAAACCTGATCCTGTACTCCACCGGGAGCCAGTGCAGCTGGTATAGCACCGGATGAATGTGATCTCTAAGCGAAGACCCCGTAAGGAGTCTCGCTGCAGCATTTTGCACCCGCTGGAGTTTCTGGGTCAGTCTCAAGGGCAGCCCCACGTAGAGCGAGTTACAATAATCCAGTCTGGAGGTGACCGTCGCGTGGATCACAGTGGCTAGGTCGGGGCGTGAGAGGTAAGGAGCCAACTGCTTAGCTTGGCGGAGATGAAAGAATGCCGCCTTTGTTATAGCGGATGTTCTAAGGAAAAGCAGGATATTGCAGGATCAAATCAGAAACCGGGACAACTTCTGTAAATCCAGGACTATTCCTGTAAAATAGGGACACCTGGAGGGTCTGCCCCTGGGGTAAGGGGCCACACCCAAGTCTCCTATTTTATTTAAAAATTGTGTGACAAGAGATTGTGATCACATCCACACCATACATGTAAAGCGCGCACACACACACACACAAGATAATAATAATCCTGGAAACTGTAGTTTACCCCTCACAGACCTGCAATGTCTGGAATCCTTAGCAAACCACAGTTCCCAGGTTTCTTTGAAGCATGTGTTTTAAATATGGAGTGTGGATGTCACCTCTGTGTGTTTCACTGTGTAGGTACCAACATACATAATTTCCTTTAATCCTGTATCTTCTGCAACAGATTGACAAAACTCCCATTATTTCCAGTACTACGTGATCAAGTGCATATCTGTAGTCTCTGAGAGAGAAAATATCTGCACATGTACTCACATTTAGCGTTACGGCTTCAAGATGATTCTCTAGAATCTTGCAAAGATATAGGTTGTAACAGTGCTTTTTTTTTTCTTTTTCAAAGAAGTTTACCTCGGGTTAAGAACTTACCTCGTTCTGGAGGTCCGTTCTTAACCTGAAACTGTTCTTAACCTGAGGTACCACTTTAGCTAATGAGGCCTTCCGCTGCTGCCGCGCCACTGGAGCACAATTTCTATTCTCATCCTGAAGCAAAGTTCTTAACCCGAGGTACTATTTCTGGGTTAGTGGAGTCTGTAACCTGAAGCGTCTGTAACCTGAAGCGTCCATAACCCGAGGTACCACTGTACTCTCATTTTCCTACTCATATTGAAATACTGCCCCTCAATGAGACCAAACTTAGATTCACAAAATGTTTAGGGGTATGCGTACCCCTGCATGTTTGCTGTTTAGCCGTTTAGTCGTGTCCGACTCTTCGTGACCCCATGGAGAAGAGAACGCCAGGCACCTCTGTCCTCTACTGCCTCCCGCAGTTTGGTCAAACTCATGCTGGTAACCTCGAAAACACTATCCAACCATCTCATCCTCTGTCGCCCCCTTCTCCTTGTGCCCTCCATCTTTCCCAACATCAGGGTCTTTTCCAGTGAGTCTTCTTTTCTCATGAGGTGGCCAAAGTATTGGAGCCTCAGCTTCACGATTTGTCCTTCCAGTGAGCACTCAGGGCTGATTTCCTTCAGAATGGAGAGGTTTGATCTTCTTGCCGTCCATGGGACTCTCAAGAGTCTCCTCCAGCACCATAATTCAAAAGCATCAATTCTTCGGCGATCAGCCTTCTTTATGGTCCAGCTCTCACTTCCATACATCACTACTGGGAAAACCATAGCTTTAACTATACAAACCTTTGTTGGCAAGGTGATGTCTCTACTTCTCAAGATGCTGTCTAGGCCTGTCATTACCCTTCTCCCAAGAAGCACCCTGCATACTCCCCTGAAAAAAAGCACTGTGTTTTGTACAGGAGCAGTGGACCTTTTTGCAAGTTTGTCACAACTCACACTAAAATATAAGATGCTGACATTTCAATACATGTTGCTCTGCATATGTGCAGCTCCCTTTGGTGCAATTTTACCTCTTTAATGGCCACAGCATCAAGGAATACATTCCATGTGTAGGTGAGCCATCATCTCAGGATTTCTGCTCTGTGTGTATGCCTTAACACAAAACGGCTGCCATATTAGAGGCAGGGAGGAGAACAGCAACCCAAAATGGTCTGGGCACCAGCTGCCTCAACAGTGCCAGATTTACGTATAAGCTAAACAAGCTATAGCTTAGGGCCCCACTCTCTTGGGGGCCCCCAAAAAATTATGGGGGAAAAACTGGATGTACGTTTCCAACATATAAGATTAAAAAAAATAAAATCTACATACAGCAAGTGTTTTGTGTAGACTCCTATGATGTAAGTAATGGGCCCTGCCTGCTTGCTTGCTCCCTAAAATATCACTGGTTTGCTCATTTCTATATCAATTACTTTGATAAAATGCATATTTTGTTATGTGCAATTGGCTTTAGATACCTATTAGGTCCATAAATTACCATATAGCATATACTCAACACATAAAACAGCAACAATTTGTTGTTGACAAAGGACAGCTGGGCATATAAAGGGCCCCATTACCTTCAGTAGCTTAGGGCCTCATCAAACCTAAATCCAGCCCTGAAGCTGCCTCTGTTGATGGGGGGGGGGAGCGACTGAATCAGCCCACCTCGATCATGGATAGAAGCTCTTTATACCTCTGCTCTGTCCAGAAAGGAAAGGAGGGAGGGTGTTCACACCTGGAATACAATGACATATTGGCATGTTTAAGGGTGTATGTTCAGTGTAGGAGAGTCTGAGCCAATGCAGACAGGAACTGAGCAGGGAGAGCAAACACATTTTTGGATGGATTTTTACTTTTGATAGCCTTTCACAGGAAAGGGTATTATAGGAGTACTGGCTTGCTGCAGGCACCACATTGGCAAAGCTGTAGCTACTATACAAAATCAGTCTTATGGACCCATCGTATGCGTGCATACCAAGAAGCTCTGTGGGTAGGTTTGCAGCCTTAAAAATATAAGATTCTGTTCATGTATCACGGAGGGATGCCTAGTAGTTAATGCTCGAGATTGAGCGTCCCTATTTATAGCTCATTCCTATTATGACAATTGTGTGGTCCAATTCTGTGGAAGCTATGCAGGACGTTTCCGAGACCTAGATTTTTTTCTGAACAAAGCAAAAGTTAACTTTCAGTGCTGCTGGAAAGATTAATGAATGGGTAGACTCTGCCAGTCGTATACTAAATTGACTCATAGCCAGAGCTAGTTCAAATCCTGTTATTTCTCAATCGTGGAAGAAGTTTTCAGATGAAGCATGTTCAGTTTGCTCCTACACAGAACCAACGATCCTGAGAATTTGCAACCCATTCATTGGATCCAGTTAGCTGAAGTTAGGACCCACTGAGATTTATGGGACAAGTTAGTCATGGCTTAATTTCTATTATTTCAATAGGAACTAACTGCAGGGAAGTTAGTCTAGATCAGTGTCTCCCAAACTTGGGTCTCCAGCTGTTTTTAGACTACAACTCCCATCACCCCTAGCTAGCAGGACCAGTGGTCAGGGATGATGGGAATTGTAGTCTCAAAACCGCTGGAGAATCAAGTTTGGGAAACACTGGTCTAGATCCAACCTAGGGTGTTGTATTTCACTCATTCCGGTTAGCATCCTCCACAGCGTCAGTCTGAGAAGAATTTAAGCCAGGTGCCATTTTTTCAGGGCCTCAACGCAGAAGTACATGATGATGAGGATGATGATGGCATATCTAAAACATTTGAATGACTCCTGGTATTTAGACAGTGGTGCATAAGAATGGTGCAAACTGCAACCCTCAGCCTTATTTCATCTGGGTGCAACGGAGGGGACAGCAAAGGCTGAGGCAGCAAGAGAGGATCCGTTCATTTTTTGCTTTGCCTCAACCCACTGTTTGCTCCGGCCTTACACACTCCTGGCAAACTACCCCGAGAGAAAACAGCCCTTAAAGAAAAAATGTTCCCCAACCAAAGTCTAGATCCTCAACCCCTAGAGCGGCTTCTCCCCCCCCCCCACACACACTTTAGTTCAGTAAATAAGTAACTTTTGTGAGAGAGTCTTATTCCCCACTGTTCTGCAGCTTTGAGGGAACCTTAAAAGGGTCCCAGTCTGTTACAGGAGTCTCTCTTTTCGGCAATGCAATGCCTCTTTGAGAGTTAAAACAGTAGGAAGGCCCATCTGGGGACCCTCAGTAACTGAGATTTCTAAACCCTTTGAATGTTCTCCAGACCAGTCGCACAAACAGAAGGTAAGCTTCTACTGGGAGCTGGAGAAAGAGCTTAAGGCATGCCACACAATCTAAATTGTGCTGGAATTACTGGGCTGCCAGGTCCACAGCAGAAAAAAGTGGGGCTGGGCTCCCGGTTTCCCAGTGGGTATATGTACCCCACATGTAATCTTGGGGTATCACTTCAGCGACCCGACCCAACTCAGAAGTTTGCATCCCTACAATACACACAGGTCACAGAATTGACGTCATGTTGGGCCTATGAGTCCCGCTGCTCATGTCAACATTATCCCTGTAGGTTGAGACGGTGGTATTGGCCAGTGATCAGGATGTCCTGCACCTGGATCCTTGTCCTTTGCCACAGCAGACTCTGTGAGCTGTGACCAGGAACAGCCCCACTGCCTTGTTCCAGAGGACCTCAGCTCAGCAGGAGCTGTTGCCTGGCAACTGGCAGGTATCCACAGAAGAAGACCTACCTCCATCATGGGCTGAATGAGATCCAGCTACTCATTCCTCCTCCTTCACCTCAGGGAACAAAATCAAAGAAGAGCAAACATGAAGGCAAGAAGCACCACTTGAGCAATCCAGTCGCTGGGATTATAATTTTTATTGTGAGAATTTTTTGTAAGCCTCTCAGGGTTATACAGCAGGAGATAAGCACCCTACATAAAATAGCTGCGGCCATTGTTAACTCACTTCCACCTCTGCGCAGCTGCTGTTCCTGCACCCTGGCCCATGTTCCGGAGCCACAAAGATGTGAGGTGCTGCAGCAACTTCTACCCTGATCCCACGTTTACTTATGATTCACTTCACGGCGCTCAACTGCCTTGCTGAACAGCTCACGCACCAGCTTTTCATTCCTTGTCGCGGGAAGGTGGGGGGGGGGAGAGAGAGAGATGTGTCAAACTGATTGACAAAAATTATATCTAATCACCTTACGTGCCGCAGTTGACATGTGAACATTCAGTTGAATTCCACAGGAAGAAGAGCTTCCAAAATCTGTTCTAGCAAGAGGACATATTAAATCATTCCTCTCCTTGCCTTTTGTCTTTGGCGTCTTCCTAAAACATTGTCCTCTGTTTTGCTTAAACGGACATATCCAGCCTAGGAAGGAAGGCTTTCCTTAGCTTCTCCAGCTGAAGGAGAGAAAGACATTATTCTCCTACCATTTTTTTCTTTTTTTTCAAGAGAGGGAGGAAGATGCTCAGACAGCATCCCCTACTGGCCATGCCAAGCTCATCTGTGTGCAGCTGGTGCAGAACACAAAACTGATCATTTCCAAGTTTCCCTTTCCTGATTCTTTCACAAAGCGTGAATGGCTCCTTTTTAACTCATCTCGAAATACATAATAATAGAGTTATACCTAAACATTCCAAGTCTCAAAGGTGCTTTGCGAGGTGGAATAAGCATGGCACACAGCGCTCCTCGGGCAGGTAGCATCCTCTCAAAAGATTTTGGAAGATAACAGCATGGATCAGGAGAATTACCAAGGCATTAACTTCTCTGATTGCATCCCCTGCAGTTTAATAACAAGGGCTCTGTGCTCGGAGGTGTCGCAGCTGAATTTCAGACTCCCGTGAGCGAGGAAAGCAAAAGCTTATTAACCGAATGAGGGAAAGGGAAAAGTTTATTAGTGGGGTGAGATGGATCTGGCTTGCATTGGGCAAAAGCAACATGCTTCCTTAATTACACGCAATGCCCATCGCCCACAAGCAGCTGCACTGTCGTGATGATGCAGTTACATGTCATCTTGATAAGACAAGAAGTGGGGAACCAAAAGCTATTAGATTGCGAAAATTAAGAGTTCTTCTCTTGGGACAATCGGCTCCACCAGGCTCAGGACATTTTGCTGCCTGAGGCAATGGGCAAGATGGTGCCCTTCACCATGACACATATGGAAGCTGATGGGACTGGTAGTTGAATTCTACTCCAGTATTGGTGAAAAAAAGTGTGTTCCACTGTACTTGAGGGCATTGGGCTAGTGCAGGGGGCACAGGGCAGGGAACACTCACAGCTCTGGCAAGTCCCTGCATCTCAGCATCTGTCACCTGAGGCAGATGCCTCATTCTGCCTCATCATAGGGCCGGCCCTGCCACTTCTGAAAGTAATGCCCTTTCCAGCTGCATGGTTGGCCTGAACCTTATGGGTCCAAACCAGCCATAGTTGTGGGCAAACCATTATGTCGTTAGGCGTCATGCAACATACATGGTTTCTTGCATCATGCAGCTGAAGCTGGCATGCTGGGAAGTTCCTAAATGGTTTCTCGTCCATGCAATGACCATAATTAGACCTTCCTAGCTTCATCAGGACTGATGCACCGTGGACCTTCAGATCATGCCTTTGGAAGCTTTATGAAACGTCTTCCCCAGTCAGGTCTGCCCAGCATCTTCTTCGTTAAGTTTTAGGTGTAGGTTAAGGGACTTCAACTTGGTGGGAATACATAAACAGAAACACATCAGCTAGGCACACAAAAGACTGTTTCCTCATGTGCCCTTGTGCGATTTGAGCCAATCTGTACGATCCAGCAAAAGTTGCAACACTCCAAACTTGCATTGAAACTGAAGGAGCTCGGTATTTATCCTCAAGTTTGAATTCAATTTACTTAACTGAAACATAAGTGCAGGCAATTTTGCTGTATCACACCCAGTTTTAACCTCTACTGTTTCATGGCACTCTTTGTTTAGGTAAAAGTGAAGTTGTGTGTGTTTGGTTTGAAAAGCAAGGAGGAATGTGGTATTATAGGATCTATAAGAATGTGAGGACATTTGGTCCTGGAAAAACATTGACTACTTATACAATACCATGCAATGCTCTTTCTCTTGTTTAGTGCTTCTCTAGAGGACAATGATCACTTATCTCTCTTTGCAAGGGTATTTTGTGGGGTAGACAGAGGAGGTGGTAACTTAATGCCATGACTTCTAAAATTACATACCACCAATGAGATTAACATCCTTCCCCTCCCCAAGGCACATTTACTGAAGATAATACAGAACTTTAAAATCCTGTTGTTCAAACTCCCTGTGCTTTTTAAAGTGCAGGAGACAATCTGTAGTTGCTTATTTTGTATCTAAGCAACTGTCAGACTCCATATCTACTAATAAGAAAGGGTGTAATTATATGGTGCAGCTTTAATTAGCAGCAGATGCCTATGTTTATGAAATAAAATGTAAGATTTTTCTGAAGTGCAGAATCCTGATTATATGCAAATTGAAAATACATTTTTGTTGCTTTGGAAGGCTCTTTTTAGCTATAGCTTATTTTATATATTCTCCATATTACATATTACATTTTACAGATGAAAAAGAGGGACCTCTTGTGGGCTGGTAACACTTTTCTTCAACTTCTCTCACACACTTTTATGGGTTCAGACAGCTTCTTCTTCATTTTATTAAATATTTTCCAGGATGGGATACATACCTGTATACTTAAAATATTTTTACTATATTAAAAATACTTTTAATATAATTTGACTTGGAAATCAGATCATTAAGACATATTAAACATGTTATTGAAAAACTATTTTTTCCTTATACAAAACTTTAAAACATCAGACATATTCTAAACCTTTAGGCATTAGTCTGAAGTCTTGGATTGTGTTCAATTAAGTTCTACTCAGAGTAGAGTCATTGAAATTAATAGTCCTCAGTTGGTTGTGTCCATTATTTTAAGCGGGTCTAGTCTGAATGTTGACAACAAGGAGAGATGGTTTCCTTTTCTAAAGCCTTGTTTATTACTCCCAAAATAGCTTGAATGCTTCCTGTTCATGTTGAAATCTGTACCTAACTTATTGCATCCATAACATCCATGCATATTATTTTTTAGCAAAAACATGTTTAAATACACAGTTAACAAAAACATTCATTAATAACCAATACAAAAAAAGAAAAAAACATACACATCTATGTACATAAACTACATACATAAAAAAGAAAAAAAAGAAAAAGAAAAAAGAAGCAAAAAGAAAAGACAATAATCAAGAACACTATACCAACATGATAACTTAAACTTAAACAAATCTCGGTACCTATCACCTTATAGGTACTATTTGATATGATTCAAACCTATATTAGTATTGCTTGTATTTTGTAGCGGCTGCATTTGCAACTTGAAGCATGTTTGTGGCAGCAGAAATAGGGGTGCCAACTCTTCTCTAGTTTTTTTACTGACCCTGCTCCTGCACTTTTTAGCAGCAGCTTTGCATGAAGAAATGAAGGTGAAGCTTTTCCTTGAATGGAAATGAAGAGTGGGGAGAAGCTTCATGTCTTCAGTTGCTTAAGTTTAAAGGTGGCAGTGAACAACAATTGGATTGCAGACATCTTGTTTGTTTTTGTTTTTTTTTTTTTTTTTTATAATAATTTTTATTGATTTTACAACATAAACAAAAAACAAACAAACATAATGCGACTTCCCCAAACCTCCCCTTCACTGCATCCAAATTTCAAAATTTTTAGCAATTCTTCATCCCATTTTTATATTTAATTCTCTTTAAAAAGAGTTTCTGCTTTATAAATTTCGATTTATAGCTGTAATTCTTTGTGTCCAATCCCCTGACATCTTAACATTCCGAAATTTTACAACAATTTTTAAGATAGATTTTAAATTTTTTCCAGTCCTCCTCCACTGTCTCTTTCCTCTGGTCACGGATTCTGCCGGTCATCTCTGCCAGTCCCATAAATTCAGTCACCTTGGTCTGCCATTCTTCCAGAGTAGGTAATTCTTTAGTCTTCCAATACTTCGCCAAAAGGATTCTTGCTGCTGTTGTTGCGTACATAAAAAAGGTCCTATCTTTCTTTGGTACCAATTGGCCGACCATGCCCAGGAGAAAAGCCTCCGGTTTCTTTACAAATGTCCACTTAAGGATTTTCTTAATTTCATTATAGATCATTTCCCAGTAGGCCTTAATCTTTGGGCAGGTCCACCAAAGGTGATAAAAGGTTCCTTCACATTCATTACACTTCCAGCAATTGTTATTGGGCAAATGATATATCTTTGCAAGCTTGACTGGGGTCATGTACCACCTATAGATCATTTTCATTATGTTCTCTTTCAGGGCACTACATGCCGTAAATTTAATACCTGTGGTCCATAACTGCTCCCAGTCAGCAAACATAATATCATGACCAATATCTTGTGCCCACTTAATCATGGCTGATTTAACCGTTTCATCTTGTGTGTTCCATTTTAGCAGCAGATTATACATTCTAGACAAATTCTTAGTATTGGGTTCTAGCAATTCTGTTTCTAACTTTGACCTCTCCTTCTGAAATCCTAGTTTTCTGTCCTGCTTAAAAGTTTCATTAATCTGGTAGTAATGTAACCAATCTCGGACTTTAGGTTTCAATTTCTCAAAACTCTGTAGTTTCAGCTTTTCACCATCATATTCTATAATTTCACAATATTTTGGCCAGTCTGTATCCATGTTCAATCTTTTTACCGCCTTAGCTTCCATTGGTGACAGCCACCTGGGGGTTTTACTTTCAAACAAATCTTTATATCGATTCCATACATTATACAATGCTTTCCTAATAATATGATTTTTAAAATTTCTATGTACCTTTACCTTGTCATACCATAAATATGCATGCCAACCAAAACTATTATCATAACCTTCCAAGTCCAGAATGTCTGTATTCTCAAGAAGTAGCCATGGTTTCAGCCAGCAAAAAGCTGCTGCTTCATAATAAAGTTTTAAGTCCGGCAGGGCAAAGCCCCCTCTATCCTTTGCATCAGTCAAAATCTTAAATTTAATTCTGGGTTTTTTGCCCTGCCAGACAAATTTAGATATATCTTTCTGCCACTTCTTGAAACAGTCCATCTTATCTAAAATTTGCAATGTCTGGAACAAAAACAACAATCTCGGCAATACATTCATCTTAATTACAGCAATTCGGCCTAACAAGGAAAGTCTCAATCTTGACCATATATCGAAATCTTTCTTCACTTCAGCCCAGCATTTCTCATAGTTATCTTTAAATAGGTTCACATTCTTAGATGTTAAATTCACCCCCAGATATTTTACCTTTTTAGTAATTTCCAAACCAGTTTCTCTTTGAAAACTGTCTTTTTCCCCCACCGTAAGATTTTTTTCCAACACCTTTGTCTTGTGTTTATTCAATTTAAAACCTGCTACCTGACCAAATATTTCAATAAGTTCCAGAACTCTTTTTGTACTAGTTTCTGGCTGTTGTAATGTCAAAACTAAGTCATCTGCAAATGCTCTTAGCTTATAATGTTTAGTTCCGACCTGTATACCTTTAACCAGCTGGTCTCTTCTAATCATATTAAGGAAAACCTCCAGTACCGATATAAACAATAGAGGGGAAATTGGGCATCCCTGTCGTGTCCCTTTCTCTATTGGAATTTCATCCATAACCATACCATTTACAATAAGTTTGGCCTTTTGCTCAGAATAAATTGCACTTATACCATTTTCAAAGTTCTTGCCTACCCCCATTCCTTGGAGATTCCTCTTCATAAAGCTCCAACAAATATTGTCAAAGGCTTTCTCTGCATCCACAAAAATCAAAACAGCTTTTCTATTTATATCAGTTTCCAAAAGTTCTAGAATATCTATAATATTCCTCACATTGTCTGACAATTGCCTGCCTGGTAGAAAGCCTGTTTGGTCCCTGTGAATCTCCTCTAACAAAACTTTTTTGAATCTTTTTGCTAGAATGTCTGCAAAAATTTTATAATCCACATTCAAAAGTGATATAGGGCGGTAATTCTTAACTTGATGTTTCTCAGTTTCTGTCTTTGGTATAAGTGAGATGAATGCTTCCTTCCACGATTCGGGAGCCTTTTTCCCCTCCAAAATTTGATTGCAGACTTCTTTCAATGGTTGTATTAACCAATCCTTCAATACTTTATAATATCTCGCAGTTAGTCCATCTGGTCCTGGTGATTTTCCCAGCTTCATATCCTGGATGGCACTCTCTATTTCTTGATCTGTAATTTTCTCATTTAAACTCCTTCTGTTGTTTTCAGAGATTTTTGATAGTCCGTATTTTCCAATAAATTCTTCTATCTCCTGTTCATTTTTTGGCCCTTGTTTGTATAATTTCTTAAAGAAACTTTGAAAACAATTACTTATCTCATTTGGTTTATTAATAGACTTCCCATCTACTTCGAGTGATGTCACTGTATTCAGTTTTTGTCTCTTTTTCAGTTGCCAAGACAGTAGCTTCCCACATTTATCTGCAGACTCAAAAGTCTTTTGTCTCATTTGTTTAATTTTCCATTCTATTTCCTGGTTCATCAATTCCATATATTGTGTTTGATAGAATTTTATTTCTCTTAATATCTCCTGGGATTTAGGCTTAGATCTCAGTTTCTTCTCCCCTTCTTTTATTAGATTCCAAATTTTCTCTTTCTTCTCATTCTGTTTTTTCCTCTTTATTGAATTCTGTTGTATTAGGAAGCCACGCATCACGGCTTTACTTGCGTCCCAAATGATTCTTTTTTCTGTGTCTGATCTCAAATTGATCTCGAAGTAGTCTTTAAGTGTTTTTTGGGCCTTTTTGCAAATTTCCTCATCTCCAAAGAGGGTGTCATTCATTCTCCATCTAAAGGTTCCAGCTGTTGTCAGTTTCATTTCCATCTTGACAGCATTGTGGTCAGAGCAGGTCTTTGGGCAGATTTCTGTTTTTTTAACCTTTGATGCCAGATTACTAGAAATCCATATTTGATCAATTCTAGTCCATGTCATTTTTGCTTCAGAGAAGAAGGTCCCCTCCCTTTCCAGAGGGTTCCTAGTTCTCCAAATGTCAATCAGATCCATAGTGTCAGTCAGGTCAAAAAAAGTCTTTGGTAGTCTTCCATCATTAGATATTGTTTGTCTTTGGGCCTTATCCATATTTGTAGAGACGACTCCATTCATGTCACCCATCATTATAATTTTAAAGTCCAAAAAGTCCCATCTTGTTTGTTTTTGGTTCCTGGACATACCAGGATTGTCTCAGTCTCTGCAGTGCTGACTTCATGACAAACCAATAAAATGTCACGTAAGCGCAAGGAAGGTGTCTCAAAGGAGTGGACACAGCAGATTCTGCCCTCCAGTGCCTGGGGAAGGGGGAAAAAGTGCCTGGCTCCCTTTACCTTTTTGTGCTGGCCCGTTTAGTTATTGCATCAGAAGACAACAAAAATACCTAAACGAGAAAAAAGCAGAGAAGAAGATCAGGAGAAGGGGCTTCACAGATTTCATTAAGGGCTCCCAGTCTTGAATAACCACAACCATCAGCCCACATTAAGGATATAAGAACCATCAGTACATTCATATTAAATTAAACATATAGGTTGTTATAAGCCCTCATATTTCCCAAGAGGTATCCACACAAAACAGATATCTATAAGACTTAATGTCGTCAGAGCAGGGTGGTCCTCAGACCATTGTGTGATAGGCAGTGGATGTTTATCCTTCCAGTACTGAAGTCTCTTAGCGACCACAAGAGCTTTCAAAATCCATGTTTACTGTCCTGTCATTAATAATAATAATAATAATAATAATAATAATAATTTATTATTTGTACCCCGCCCATCTGGCTGGGTTTCCCCAGCCACTCTGGGCGGCTTCCAACAGAGATGAAAAATACACTAAAATGTCACATATTAAAAACTTCCCTGAACAGGGCTGCCTTCAGATGTCTTCTGAATGTCAGGTAGTTGTCCATCGCCTTGACATCCGATGGGAGGGCATTCCACAGGGCGGGCGCCACCACCGAGAAGGCCCTCTGCCTGGTTCCCTGCAACTTGGCCTCTCGCAGTGAGGGAACCGCCAGAAGGCCCTCGGAGTTGGACCTCAGTGTCCGGGCAGAACGATAGGGGAGGAGACGCTCCTTCAGATATACTGGACCGAGGCCATTTAGGGCTTTAAAGGTCAGCACCAACACTTTGAATTGTGCTCGGAAACGTACTGGGAGCCAATGTAGGTCTTTCAAGACCGGTGTTATATGGTCTCGGCGGCCGCTCCCAGTCACCAGTCTAGCTGCCGCATTCTGGATTAGTTGTAGTTTCCGGGTCACCTTCAAAGGTAGCCCCACATAGAGCGCATTGCAGTAGTCCAAGCGGGAGATAACCAGAGCATGTACCACTCTGGCGAGACAGTCTGCAGGCAGATAGGGTCTCAGCCTACGTACCAGATGGAGCTGGTAAACAGCTGCCCTGGATACAGATTTGACCTGTGCCTCCATGGACAGCTGTGAGTCCAAAATGACTCCCAGGCTGCGCACCTGGTCCTTCAGGGGCACAGTTACCCCATTCAGGACCAGGGAATCCTCCACACCTGCCCGCCTCCTGTCCCCCAAAAACAGTACTTCTGTCTTGTCAGGATTCAACCTCAATCTGTTAGCTGCCATCCACCCTCCAACCGCTTCCAGACACTCACACAGGACCTTTACCGCCTTCACTGGTTCTGATTTAAAAGAGAGGTAGAGCTGGGTATCATCTGCATACTGATGAACACCCAGCCCAAACCTCCTGATGATCCCTCCCAGCGGCTGCATGTAGATGTTGAAAAGCATGGGGGAGAGGACAGAACCCTGAGGCACCCCACAAGTGAGAGCCCAGGGGTCTGAACACTCATCCCCCACCACCACTTTCTGAACACGGCCCAGGAGGAAGGAGCGGAACCACTGTATGACAGTGCCCCCAGCTCCCAGCCCCTCAAGACGGTCCAGAAGGATGTCATGGTCGATGGTATCAAACGCCGCTGAGAGATCCAGCAGAACTAGGAAACAGCTCTCACCTTTGTCCCTAGCCCGCCGGAGGTCATCAACCAGTGCAACCAAGGCAGTTTCAGTCCCATGATGAGGCCTGAATCCCGACTGGAAGGGATCCAAATGGTCCGCTTCTTCCAGGCATGCCTGGAGTTGTTCAGCAACCACTCGCTCAATCACCTTGCCCAAGAATGGAAGGTTTGAGACTGGGCGATAATTGGCCATCGTGGCCGCATCTAAAGATGGTTTTTTAAGAAGCGGTTTAATAACCGCCTCTTTCAGCGGGTCTGGGAAGGCTCCCTCACGGAGGGAAGCATTCACCACCCCACGAAGCCCATCGCCCAGTCCTTCCCGGCTAGCTTTTATAAGCCAGGATGGGCAAGGATCCAGGAGACAGGTGGTTGGCTTCACTCGTCCAAGCAGCCTGTCCACATCCTCGGAGGTAACAGATTGGAATTGATCCCACACAACTTGACCAGACAGGACTCTAGCACTCTCCCGCCCCGGCCCTGCTCCCACGGTGGAGTCTACTTCTTCCCGAATCTGAGCGATTTTATCTGCAAAAAAATTTGCAAAATCATTGCAGGAGAACATGTGGCCTGTACTGGGCCCCGATGTTACAGGTGGTTCCGCTAAATTGTGAACCACCTGAAAGAGTCTCCTGCTGCTGTTTTCTGCAGATGCAATAGAGGCGGTGAAGAAAGTCTTCTTCGCCGTCGCTATCACCACTTGGTAGGCTCGACGTTGAGCTCTAACCTGTGTCCGGTCAGATTCAGAATGAGTTATCCACCACCGGCGCTCTAGCCGTCTCAACGATTGTTTCATTGCCCTCAGATCCGTGGAAAACCACGGGGCTGTCCGGGCTCCATGTAATCGGAGAGGGCGCTTCGGAGCCAGACAGTCAATAGCCCTGGTTAACTCCACATTCCAGCGGGCCACCAGGGAATCGGCTGAAAGGCCATCAACATGGGATAAAGCATCCCCTGCCACTCTCTGGAAACCATTTGGATCCATTAAGTGGCGGGGGCGGACCATCCGAATCGGTCCCACCTCCCTGCAGAGGGGATGGGTCGCAGAGAAGTCCAGTTGCACCAGGAAGTGGTCTGACCATGGCACTTCTTTCGTTTCACTTTTACTTAGTGTCAGATCACCAACATCCGTAGAGGTAAACACCAGGTCCAAGGCATGTCCGCGGCTATGGGTTGGGCCAGACTTATTCAGGGACAGCCCCATGGAGGCCATGCTTTCCACGAAGTCCCGAGCGGCCCCTTGTAAGGTCGTGTCGGCATGGATGTTAAAATCCCCTAGGACGACCAAGCTAGGTGTCTCCAGGAGAACATCCGCCACGACCTGAAGCAGCTCGGGCAGGGAATCCTTGGTGCAGCGGGGAGGTCGGTACACCAAAAGGAATCCTGTACTGCCCCTATTGCCCAACTTCCAGAACATGCACTCAGAAAACTGGGTCTTCCCAATAGGACGCCTGGTGCAAACTAATGACTTCCTCAAAATCACTGCAACCCCCCCTCCCCGCCCACATGACCTGGGTTGCTGTGCGTAAGAGAAACCTGGTGGACAAGCAGCGGCAAGGACAGGCCCATCTGCTTCATCCAACCAAGTCTCTGTTACACATGCCAGGTCAAGTCCTCCATCCATGATCAAGTCATGGATGGCAGTGGTCTTATGAATCATTGACCTGGCATTGCACAGCAACACTTTCAGGTCATGTGGGTATCCCTTGCTGATTCTAGTATTCATCCAGTCAGGGCCAGACCCGGAGGCAGGGATAGTCCTCAGACAACGACTAAACCTGCCTCCTCTGTAATGACATGGTCTGGTCTTAGCGTAACTCCTCCTCCTACCCGTGATCACTGAGATCAGTTGTCCCAGTTCATTCCCCCCTGTGAAAAATATCCCAGCCATTTTGTGGGCTGGGGCCCATTCCCTGGCAGCCCTGACCCCTCCCCTTAAGAACAAAATAACCCCTTTAAAAAACAACAACAACAAAAACAAAAACAACACAAATAAAACAATACAAACAAAAAACAATAAAAATTACAGAAATTACAAAAACATAAAATCAAACAAATTCCCAGGCCCAATAAACATCCACCCCACCCCACCCCACATACAAAAAATTCAAAATAAAAATTTTAAAACATTTTAAAAGCACTCTGCACCCCTCCAGCAGCAACAGCAACTGTCCTAGTGAGGCCCGTCAGGCCCTGCCCTGGGCCAGGTGGTAAGTGGCAGGAAGGAGCAGGGCCCTCAGACACTCACATACAGGAGAGTCCTCCTGGGCAGCAGAGTCCAGCAGTCCTTTATGAGGCTGTCATTAACGCCCGTGCTAGGGAAATATGGTTTAAAATATGGTTTTAAATGTGGTACGCATCTGCAAATGTCAAGGATTTCGCACGCACACAAAAACTTGATACGGACAACAACTACAGGCCAAAAATAGCGCATCATTGGACAAACGTGCAGGTTCCCCATATCTGTGTTGGCTGATTAATTTCCACTTCAGAGGAACTTCGGCAAACAAGCAAGCTAAAATGAGACGTTTCTGATGCACAGAAAGACAGGGATCCGTCTTATATGGAGCTGTATCATTGGGCTACAACCCTTTCCCCAATTCTGCCTATTGCACCTTCTCATTATCCAGTATTATCTTGGGGATTTGAAACGTAAGGAGGGCTGCCCCACTTTTTCCTGGTAGGACTCCAGTGCTTTCAACATCAGGGGACCAACTTAGGTAGAGTGTTGGGCTCAAACCCGAGAGAGCAGCATTCATACCTCCACTAAAGTGATGAAGTTTGCTGGGTGATCTCTCTTCTCAGCCTAGCCTACTTCACAGGGATGTTGTGAGGTTCAAATAGGAAAGGGGGGAGGGCGGAAATGACTGGCAGAATCCGAGACCAGGGAGAAGAGTTGGTGGAAGAAGACTGGAAGAAATTTAAAGACTATTTACAGAAACACTGTAAAATTATTGAATGTTAATGATGTTGGAATGAAATGAAGTGGTTTTAGCAATAAGGCAAAATAGGAATATGTAAAAATGGATTGATATTAGATGAAAATTCGAAGTTATAATATGTGAAGATAAAGAACTAAAGGTAAACAAAGAGGGTATGGATTTGCTGAACTAATTATTAAATGGAATACAAAAAAGGGAGGTGCGAGGAAGTCATGAAAATAAGTAAATGAGTGGTAAGATAATAGAAAGAGGGATTTATTTTTAACTATTTTAATTTTTCTTTATTATTTCTATTTTTCTGGTTTTTGTATTTTTTGTATTCTCTTTTTACTATTTCTGTAACTTTTTTCTTGTTGAAAATCTAATAAATACTATTTTTAAAAAAAAAGCAAATGGGAAAGGGGGAAGCATTCTGAGCTCTTTGGAAGAAAGCATTATTATCATTTGGAATCCTGCAGATCATTCTTCAAGAGCACCTGTGCTTTTGTAACACTTCTCATTAATTTCAGTGAAACTGACCCCCCAACACACACCCTATTTTATGCAGCTGGGGGAGGTAAGTGCCAAATGCCTCGTATCGTGCAAGTGTATTGTATAGATTCACAGGTAACACCCAGGTTTTTCCCGTGAATTCCAAACCATCTCCTTTTATAGCTTCTCTATACAGTGGTACCTTGGTTCCCAAACTAAATCCGTTCCTGAAGTCTGTTCCAAAACCAAAGCGTTCTAAAACCAAGGTGTGCTTTCTCATAGAAAGTAATGCAAAATGGATTAATCCGTTCCAGACTTTTAAAAACAACCCCTAAAACAGCATTTTAACAAGAATTTTACTATCTAACAAGACCATTGAGCCATAAAATGAAAGCAATAATCAATGTACTATACTATAAAATAAATAAGGCAGTATTGTAAATGATTAAAAAAAATTTAAAAAATTCTTACGTGCACTGATGATAGTCATTGTTTGGATGGGGGGCTTTTATCCATTTCTGCAGTCACACAATCAACCAGTAGCTGAACTGGTTTCCACACAGTCACAAAAACAAGTCACAAAAATGAAGTCACAAGCCAAAGTCACAAGTCAGTCCCATAAAACAAAGAACAAGTCACAGTAAAAAAAAAAATGAAAAAGCCACACACACAAAATGCAAAAAAAATTAAAATAGCAAAAACAAAAGCTCCAAATATCACCTCTCTGTTGTGTAGGTGCTTGGGACTCAACAGCCAACAGACTCAACAGGATGCCTCTGATTAGCACTGGGGGACTCAATTTACAGACAGGACACACTAAACAGGAAGTGGAATATGTTCAGCTTCCAAGGCAAAGTTCACAAACCGGAACACCTACTTCTGGCTTTGCAGCATTCTATTTCCAAGTTGTTCATAAACTAAGGTGTTCTAAAACCAAGGTACCACTGTACTTTGGTTTTCTTAAGCCTGCATCCTTTCATTTTGACCCTCGCCAGTGCCGTTCATAATTTTCCACCCATACCAATGATGCATTTGGGATAGAGGGAATTCAAGAGCAGCACAACACAACAGAAAAAGATTTTGGGAGAAGCAGCTGGTTTATTTCCCTCTGCTGACATCTAGCGTTTGTCTGGCACAGAGAAGAAGCAATCCTATTCCCTTTAGCGATGAGAAGAAAGGCGAATGGCAGAAGCAGGATAAGCTCCCAAAAGTTGACCTTTCGTTTTTGTTTTTTTAAAAAAGATCTATATTAGCAAATCAAATGTCCAAGCTGAAATCGCTTAACAAGTGTGGGATGTGAGAGTGAACACAAATGTGCAAATGAGCAGTCCATATAAACACAGGATCTGACAGTCCATGTAAATGAAATACCAGAGGCGTGGCCTGTTATTGCAGCAGAGTCTGATTAGAAGGTCGGCGGTTCGAATCCCCGCGACGGGGTGAGCTCCCGTTGCTCGGTCCCTGCTCCTGCCAACCTAGCAGATCAAAAGCACGTCAAAGTGCAAGTAGATAAATAGGTACCGCTCCGGCGGGAAGGTAAACGACGTTTCCGTGCGCTGCTCTGGTTCGCCAGAAGCAGCTTACTCATGACCCGGAAGCTGTACACTGGCTCCCTTGGCCAATAAAGCGAGATGAGCGCCGCAACCCCAGAGTCGGCCACAACTGAACCTAATGGTCAGGGGACCCTTTACCTTGTGCCACTTTAAGGCATAGATTTGCAGAGCCATCCTAGGGATTTTTACTTCTAAGGAGCCATGTTCAGTGGGGCATACTGCCTGCTCCCCCCCCCTTTTTAAAGCTTAAAATGGTTTACTAACAAACTCTCTTCAAAGGTCACATTCATATGCTGTTCTACACAGCAGCAAGAAAAGACAGGCATTTTAACTTAGTTTTTTAAAGGTAAGAGTTTCTAAATTATTTGTACAGAAACACAAAGATGGCTTGAGAAAATCATGCGGTCTAAGCTCTGACATCCCTTCTGCTGGAAGAGAATAAGGAAAGGCTTTGGGAACCCTTCCCAAACTCCCCCAAGTGAGGGGTTGTTGACCTAGTTATGTCTGCCAGTACTGCTTACTCTATGGTCTTAACCCCTTCATGCATTAACTAGAGCTAAACATGCCTGCTGCCCATTGTGTACAGCAGAGGTTGGAAAACTGTGACCCTCATGTTTTCTCCCCCCCCCCCCAAAAAAAATCCTGGGAAGTATAGATTGTCAAGGAGGTCCCCATTCCCATCAAAGGGGTACACAGGGAACTCTGAGAATTGTGGATCAGGGAGAGGGGGGCCCAACTAACAACTCTCAACACTCTTGGAAAAAAATCTAGCTCCCAGAGTTATTTGGGGGTAGTGATGCCTGTTTAAAGTACTACCATAGTGTTTTAAAAGCACGGTGCGAATGTGACCTGCATTTACCTAGTGAGAATACCTCTTAGCATTATTTGTTGTTGTTTAGTTGTGTCCGACTCTTCGTGACCCCATAGACCAGAGCACGCCAGGCACTCCTGTCTTCCACTGCTTCCTGCAGGTTGGTCAAACTCATGTTCGTAGCTTCGAGAACACTGTCCAACCATCTCGTCCTCTGTCGTCTCCTTCTCCTTGTGCCCTCAATTTTTCTCAACATCAGGGTCTTTTCTAGGGAGTCTTCTCTTCTCATGATGTGGCCAAAGTATTGGAGCCTCAGCTTCAGGATCTGTCCTTCCAGTGAGCACTCAGGGCTGATTTCCTTCAGAATGGATAGGTTTGAACTTCTTGCAGTCCACGGGACTCTCAAGAGTCTCCTCCAGCACCATAATTCAAAAGCATCAATTCTTTGGCAATCAGCCTTCTTTATGGTCCAGCTCTCACTTCCATACATCACTACTGGGAAAACCATAGCTTTAACTATATGGACCTTCGTCGGTAAGGTGATGTCTGTGCTTTTTAAAATGCTGTCTAGGTTTGTCATTGCTTTTCTCCCAAGAAGCAGGCGTCTTTTAATTTTGTGACTGCTGTCACCACCTGCAGTGATCATGGAGCCCAAGAAAGTAAAAACTTCTTACTAATTTGGGACCTTTGTCCCTGTATCAGACTTCTACATGGCGATTCCCCTCGATATGTTTTTGGGGACACACAGCTCCTGTGGAGTTGTGACATTCGGGTCATTGAACTGCGTGGAGCCAGCACTGCTGAAGCATCCACCACTGTTGTGAAAAATCCCCACATCGCACAGATCTATGGGCCAAACTGTACGAGAACTGTCCCTTCCCCAGCAGCTAATGACAGCAGAAAGTAAAAACTCAATGTATTGCAAATACACAGCTTATATTGTGTTTTCCTGCCTACCAACTACTTTCACTTAGGCGGTTAAGAACAAACCTCTTCATCGGTTGCTGAATTTTCTGATTTCCCCCTTCTTCCATTTGAGAGAGAAGGGAAATGCACATGTTTCATGCCACTCCAGTTGCAGTCCATCACAGGAGGCAAATTAGTAACTTTCCCACCCATACACACCCCCTTTCCTTTTCTAAATTAGCGTGGAAAGTGTAAATGTTTGAAATTGTAATAGGAATACAGTGGTACCTCGGGTTACATACACTTCAGGTTACATACGCTTCAGGTTACAGACTCCGCTAACCCAGAAATAGTGCTTCAGGTTAAGAACTTTGCTTCAGGATGAGAACAGAAATCGTGCTCCGGCGGCGCAGCAGCAGGAGGCCCCATTAGCTAAAGTGGTGCTTCAGGTTAAGAACAGTTTCAGGTTAAGAACGGACCTCCAGAACCAATTAAATACTTAACCTGAGGTACCACTGTACACTAATTTCCTGTTAGAGATTTGCACAAGGTAGGTGAAGGCAAGAAGGGAGTATTGAACAGATGATACAATTTTTTTTAAAGAAACCTGTCAAGATTTCCCCAACCTTAGCTCTTGAACATGGTTTTTTTTCTCTCCTTTAAAAAAACCCACCTTTTTCGTACATCTTTTTACACCCTTTCTCTTGTGTGAAATCATCCACTCTTACGTTCCAATTGCTGTCTTCTTTTTCTCTCACAAACATCCTCCTCCTTCGCTTTTGACCCTTTTGTGGATAGTTCACTTACTGCTTAGTAAAAGCTGCCTCTCTCCTTTCGCACATTCCCTGTCACTGCTGAC
Organism: Podarcis erhardii; assembly: GCF_964252035.2. Lineage (NCBI taxonomy): Eukaryota > Metazoa > Chordata > Lepidosauria > Squamata > Lacertidae > Podarcis > Podarcis erhardii. The sequence continues at coordinate 43,347,628 of NC_138513.1, forward strand.
ACTTTCAACACATTTGCAGCAGAATGTTCTGCAAAAGCCTATTGGGGGGAAAACAAAATACAAAAAAAACCCCAACACCAAACCCACCCTTCATTCTGCCACTTCCTCTGCTCAGATCTGGCAGGACGGCACCAGCTGAACAAATCAGGACCATCTCTATACTTCCTGGTGGCTCACTGCATATTGTTGATGAATCTGTTTGCCCTTGCCCCTGTTGATCAAACGCCCATAACAAATGCAAGGCTTAACATTTGCATTTGCATGGAACTCTCTTAAGAAGCAGAGCCCTCAAACACTGATCTTGGCTCTGAATCTGTGCTATAGATGGTCATGTTTCAAGATAATGTCACACTCATTTCTTGCAGTTTCCCCAAAGCTTATTTTGTGGGTTGCAGAACATGGCTCTGAGCCATTTAGCTATTTTCTTGCCAAACATATTCTGACCTACATGTCACTTGTGTAGTAGAATCAACTAAATATGAATAGAAAGATAAAAAGTTGAACAATTTGAAATTTGAGCCCTGAAATATGCAAGCAGTAAAAATAGGACTATGCAAGTATTGGGAGTAATTGACTAACTGGAGATAAATATCAGTGTTCTTCTTGCTAATACAGTGGTACTCGGGTTACATACGCTTCAGGTTACAGACTCCGCTAACCCAGAAATAATACCTCGGGTTAAGAACTTGGCTTCAGGATGAGAACAGAAATTGTTCTCCGGCAGCGTGGCGGCAGCAGGAGGCCCCATTAGCTAAAGTGGTGCTTCAGGTTAAGAACAGTGTCAGGTTAAGTACGGAGCTCCGGAACGAATTAAGTACTTAACCCGAGGAACCACTGTATAGAATACTTGATTACCAGCTACTTATTTTTTTTGTGAGTGCTGCTAGCAACTTGAAACTGTTTTCCTAGGGTATTATAGCAATAAGATATCAGAAGAAAATATAACGGCTGGCATATGGTTGGACTAGAATGCACCCCCAGCCGCCGAGGCATTGGTCATGCCACCATGTCAGCTATCGCTCTCTTAGATCTTAAATCCTACCAAGTGTAAGTGGGTGAACTAAATGGTTTTCCTCTTCCTTTGATCTGTAGTTTTTTCTCCTCTCTATACATGCACCAGAACTGCACATATCCGGTGCGAGTCAACATCAAGCTGCTAGTGATATGGCATAAGCATCCTTGAGCTATTTGCTATGAAAGAAGTTTGCAAAGAAAATATTCAGTACGGGTTTTTCACCTTGTGACAGCACTCATGTGGAATTTCTCTTGTATTATAAAATGGTAGCACTCCCAAGGAAAACTGTACCACCCAAAACCATTCCCCCGTTAGATTAGCATACCAATTTTAAGTTATTTAGACTCCTCCAGCCATCCGCATCAGTCAAAAGAAATAAAAATTCTTAGCACTGGTGCAATGCCAAATTCCATCTGCAAGGCTGAATGCCATAACAATGCCTATGAACTCATCCTTTTGGCCTCTGGGTACTCCTAAGCAATATAGTGGTACCTTGGAAGTCGACTTCCAAAATGTTCGGGAACCAAGGAAACTCCTGTAGCCAATCGGAAGCTGCAGAAGCTCCGTCAGACGTTCGGGTTCCAAAGAACGTTTGAAAACCGGAACAATCACTTCCGGTTTTCGATCATTCAGGAGCCAAATTGTCTGGCTCCCAAGGCGTTTAAAAACCAAGGTACAACTGTACTTGCTAGGAACTGTCCAACTACGCTTCGTACAACCAAGACCTACCTTGTTCCTAAAGGACAAAGCCATTAGTTGTCTGCAGTCCTCTTCTTCCATAAGTAGTTTGGGAAACCTTCCAGGAATCTATTGGTCATTTAAAGCAAACAAGGTACCATTTACATTCTCTTTATTATGTTAACATTATCCTTTAATTTTATTTCCCTAAAGTGGACTTTTGCAAAGTTTTTCACTCTCTTTAGCACTGTTCAGAATACTGCAGCTGGATTGCTGTCTGCAACTGGTCATAGGAAACATACTGCACAAATTTTAAATGCAGCTACACTGCCTCTTGATTTGTTTTGAGCATCTAAGTAACAGTGCTTAACCTTTGAAGGTCTAAACAACTTGGTGGGTTTTTCCCAAACGAACCTGCCAAGGAATCAGGATGGGCTTCCAGAGCCCTTTAGGTCTCCCTTTCTCTCTGCACCCCCTCCTCACCTTGGTAAAAGGAAGGGAGGTTCAGAGATAGGCACACCTACCAAGAACACCCCATCTTTGCGACCCCCTCCCAAGGACTGATTTTTATTGTGTAATCCCCATTTTATTTTTTTATATGAAAACTGCCCTAGGAACTGTGATAGAGCAAGTTTATTTAATAGTTGTTACCTTGCTCTGTATTTAACAGTTTAACAATTATGTGTCAATAACATGGAAATTTTCTCTACTTGATGGTGTGAGACTGCCCTCTAGTGGATAATTTTATTTTCAAAAGCCTACTACCCATGTTATGGCAACATAAAACTTTAGCATTCTGAAAAGTAGTTTGCATTTTCATATAGGGTATGGACAATATTCAATCTCTACACCTGTTATTTGCCTAGTTTCTAAATGTTTGAATGTACGCCACAAATCCAAGAATCGCTGTGATGTCAGGTGGGCTTTTGTTTTTAACCTGGGAAGGGTCTTTCAGCTTCTACTACTAAATATGAACATGCACTTCACAGTAAGCTGCTGTATACATGGAATAAAATCTGCCCCAGGCTTTAGAGGAACCAATACAATATCTTGTTTTCCCCTTCTAACCCATAGTGTTTTCAGATTTAATTTGCCACCATCTGCTTAGTTTTAACATTTAGACCCAGTTCTGAACCAAGGGTTTTTGGAACAGAGGTGCAGCTACAGCTCTCTAGCCCATGTCCCACTGCTGCCTCGCAGGGTTAAACCATGATTTGGTTTAGCATTGCATCCAAAACTGTTACTCAGTGTTTTCACTGCAATTAAACAACAAGGTGTAGTCAAGGTTTGCTAAATCATACACAGGAAGAACCACTGGTATTAGTGGTCTTAAGTAACTTTAGTCTACAGATTTCAGTGGGTCTGCTCTGAGAATGACTGGTTTGGATATAAGCTATATTTTTAGCTGTGAAATACTGTCACATAACCTGCATTAATTCACCCATGTATGATAGAAAATTCAAGTCTTAACTTGTTTAAGATTTTGTGTGCTTTTCAAGTTTGGCAAGTTTCTGTCTTGTCCAACAATATTTGCCACTGGCCATGCATACATTTCTAGCATCAAAGGCACCATTAGAGGTACAGGATATTAACTCTAGGATTGACTTTCATGGGACAGAATCCATCCAAATTTTAAAATGAAACTACAGCAAACATCTGTGCTTAAACTACTCCAAGTCACCTAGATTCAACCACATGCTTAAAAACAAAAATCTTGATTTTTAACTATTATTTCAGATATGTGATACCTATGTTTAACATGTAAACCTAGATTATTCTTGTGCGGGATTATCCTTCTATGCCTGCATGGACTGGGAAAATGTGGTATTGTGAAGAGACTGAAGGCAGTGCTACTAGATTCATAGCAGTTCAAGCAGGTCGACACAACTTAGATAAACCAGGAGCAAGATATCAAAATAAATGTCAAGTGTTTTACTTCTCAGCCAGTCATGAATAGCAATTTAGCAACATTTTTTTGCAAATCATCACTGATGAACATCTTACAACTTGAAAGCGTCTTCTGAAAGATTCAATAAAAATATGCAGATTTATTTTTCTTGCTCATTCTGGGGTAACATAATATTGATCTATGGAATCATTTGTATATTACAGGAACTTAAATACAACCTATCTCCATCCTTGAGTGTTTAGCAGAAACCTCGGCTTCAAAAACCAACGCCAAAGAGTGCACCCAAACTTCAGAAACATAACACCAGTTATAGGGTAGTAAGAAATATCTACTGTTAAACATTTCTAAACCATCTCTATGCAATATTATGTTGTACTTAAGATTTACAATGTCTTGATTGTGAGCTAAACTGATACCCAAAATACAAACCAGCAAAATATAGAAGGAAACCGCATTTAGTCTTGTGGACTAAATCTCACCCAGTGCAATTCCTTTTGCTTTTCATCTCAATCACCCCAAATACTATTTATAGGAAATTACTTTTTTTTTAATAAAGAATTTTGGTTTAAGTGTAGTTCACACCATTTGCTGTGATCTAATTCTGTTCACATACTACAGATGCAGCCTGCTGATCCTTTAAGAGGTTTAATACAGTCAGAATCCAATCGGGAGCACAGAATGTTTGAGAATCTAACCAGAGAAAAGTTACGGAGCGTTTTCAATACAGCGAGGTACACTAACTGGAACTAAAGATTTAGTATGCTTATTGCAAGTTTCTCTTAGTTATAACAAGCAGTGCTTCTTTGCAGATATGTTATTGCTGTGGATAAGGATATCCAGGCTGTTGTGGAGGGTGTTGTGGGTAAGGATATCCAGGCTGCTGTGGTCCTGGATACGGTGCTTGTCCAGGATTTTGGTACATAGCCGCAGGATTGTATGGCAGATTGAACTGGCCATACATGTAAGGATTGTAGCCCATTGGCATAGGCATCTGGCAGTATCTGTAAAAACAAAAAGTGGCAGGATGTACAGTTACAATAAACCTCTCCAGTTGGCCTTCTGAAGGATCTCCCCCTGCACAGCCCATCAAACCTTCTGCTAAAAAAACAGCTTTCCAGAATTTTGGAATCCTTAATAGGGTCTTAATACTCTAGGGGAGATCCAATTGTGACATACTCCTGCCACAATAACTTCCACTAGCAAGAGCTTTAACTTGGTGCTACCATTGCTTATGAAATATGGACCGCTTGTAAACGCCATCTGAAACTCCTTGAAAGATACCCGAACTCAGGACGAAAGGGAGAAATGTGCTAAGAGGAAGGCATGCTTGGCAAACCCTCACTGTGATCAGCTCCTGCCCGGAAACCTATGTCCCCACTGTAGAAGGGCGTGTGGATCCAGAATTGGCCTCCACAGTCACTTACAGACTCACTGTTAAGACATTTTTGGAAGACAATCTTTACTTGGCTATGACTGATCGTCAAAGAAGAAGAAGACTATTGCTGAATAATTAAGAGCAATCTAATCTCTCAAGTGGTGCTTAAGCTCCTTCTTTTTTCTTTTCTATGCAAACTTACCCAGGGTATCCTGGATATGTCGGATAAGGCGGCCCCTGAGCCTGGGAAGGTGCTGTGCTAGCCGTAGAGCCAGCCGGAGAAGGTGCTGTGCCAATGGCTGCTTGTACAGGAGTAGAGAGTGCATTTGCCGAAGAAATCACTGGCGGAGGAGGGCGTGCTGGGGGCTGTGGTTTACTGGCCTAAATAAGAAAAGTGGAGTTAGGTGTGCGCTGCATAGACATAAACTACAATGCTATCATCTGTGTGTGGCACTAAACAGAATAGGCTCTGAAAATCAATAGGAAACATGAGCCAAGAAACAAGGCTTCAAGTCTAAGCTCTGAACAACCCAGGGCCATGCAACCTATTCCCTATATTTTAATCCCAAGGGCCATATAACCTTCTGGGGGCCACCTTCCAGTGCGGATACAAATATTACCTTTACCAGTTAATATAAATGTTACCTTTGTGCTAGTTCCAATAGTCCCTTATACACCCACCCATTCTCTCCATCCTCTAACAGAGGTTAAGGACACATTCCACACCCGGCCAATTTGGTTGCCAATAAATATTGCCGCAGACATTTCTGAGATCACGGTCTTTCCAATGAGTGGCTCCTGTCCAGGTTTGTTAATTGTCTTACTTTAAATGTTGTGAGGATCCTATGCCCTTTAAAAATGTGTTTTTTGGGGGGTGGGCTGTTACTGGGTTGTTGTTTTTATTTTGATTGTGTATTTTGTGGTTTTATATTTTGATTTTATTCTGTGAACCGCCCTGAGACCTCTGGTATAGAAATTCAATTACAGTGGTACCTCGGGTTACATACACTTCAGGTTACATATGCTTCAGGTTACAGACTCCGCTAACCCAGAAATAGTACCTCGGGTTAAGAACTTTGCTTCAGGATGAGAACAGAAATCGTGCTCCGGCAGCACGACAGCAGCAGGAGGCCCAATTAGCTAAAGTGGTGTTCAGGTTAAGAACAGTTTCAGGTTAAGTACGGACCTCCAGAACGAATTAAGTACTTAACCCGAGGTACCACTGTATTAATAATAATAGTAGTGATTCCAGTGAGGCATAAATACTGGGGACATGAGGCTGGGTCACTGCCAGGTGTGGCCTGGGACAAAGGGGAGCAGTCTAGTTAAGAGGTCCAAGGGCCAGACAAAGAGGGTACTATGTAACCACAGAACCTGGGACAACACAAAAGCAGGCCTTCTCCACAGTGGCACCTACATTCCGAAATGCTCCACCACTGAAATGCTTTACAAAAAACTTATTTGCTGGCTTGGGTTTTCCCTGACTAGTAACATTAATCCAACCGCCTTATAGTATTGCAGATAACTGGGGCACTATTTTTATTGAAACTGTGTTCATGTATTTTTTATTTTTTTTAATCGTTTCTATCTTAATAAACCGCTTCAAGATCTGTAATGGTAAGTGGTATTGTATATATTTAAGTAAGCAAATAGAAATGCTGCCCACCTGCAATGGCAGCCACCACGGAACAGGTGGTTTCTAATTCAAGAAACAGCTATGAAGGGAAATAACACTATACAGTGGTGGCTCGCAAGACGGAAAACCCGCTAGACGAAAGGGTTTTCTGTTTTGGAGGTGCTTCGCAAAACGAATTTCCTATGGGCTTGCTTTGCAAGACGAAAATGTCTTGCGAGTTCCTGCAGGTTTTTTTTTCTCCCCCCCCCCTTTTTCTAAGCCGCTAAGCCGCTTATCAGCTGATCCGCTAAGCCGCTTAACAGCTGATCCGCTAAGCCGCTTATCAGCTGATCCACTAAGCCGCTAATGGGCTTGCTTCGCAAGACGAAAAAACCGCAAGACGAAGAGACTCGCGGAACGGATTCTTTTCATCTTGTGAGGCACCACTGTACATTTGTTTAAATGGTTCCTTTACTTACCACGCTGGTTCTGGGAGCTGGAGTTGGAGTCGAAGATGCTGGAGGTTTGTTTCCCCCAGTCTGGTATGCAGGCACAGAAGGAAAAGAAGGCGCACTGGGTTCTCTAGCAATACTTTGCTGCAAATCTCTTAAAAGGAAAATGTTTTTCATAAGATTTGAAACATAATAGATTGCTGCAATATTTCCCCACCTAACATAGAATTAATATTCGATACACACCTACACAGGGTCTTTGCAGAGAAAGCTACCAAGCTATTATAAAACTGGTCAAATTACCTCTGCAATTAGGTTGAGCTTAATCTCACCAAAGCTTAGCAGAATTAAATACGGCCTTTTCGGATCAAATGGCATTTGAAAGAAGCAAAAATGTTGTTTCTATTGCAAAGAAAACCATGCTCCAAACTTCAGACACTATAGCTTGTCAAAAGTGCCCAATTTGCTCACGCAAGGGATGTGTTCGTCCGTGACCCTGAAGAACAGCTGAAATAGGCTGTAAAGGGACCACAGCAGCTCTAGAATGTAAGAAAAACTCTGTATGTACTTCTCTGGATCCACACACGTGAAATTTGCTGCCTAAAGTATGTAGACAAAAAAGTTCAAAAACTGCAGAATGCCAGAGACATGTTTGTAAGAAATAGAGCAGGGATCCCCAAACTGTGGTCTGTGAACTTCATTCTGGTGAGCCACAGCATATCTGGATTTGCGGCTGAAGATGGGAACTGACGCACCCATCACAATAAATGTCTGTATTAATTTCATTTTAACAACTCCTGTTCTTTCTTACATTGTATTACGTTTTGAATTCTATGAAATACAATAAAACACAGGGCTTTAAAAACAGAAGTAGCAATCCTATTAAAAACGACATAGCATTAAACACATGACATAAACTACAAAAGGCAGAAAAAAACATTAAGTGATCTGCCAAGACCATGGGCAATTTTTAAGTTGGGGCACCACCAGAATAGAGGAATATAGAATAGAGGAATCTATGCATAATATATACATATTTAGCCCTTACTAATTGGCCAACGTCTTGACACACATAAATAAGTTACTGCAGTATGACTTAAGCATTTCCTGTAATTTTCTCAGAGATTACTACCAAGCATTTACAATAAATGGATATTTATCATTTGAAGAGTCACCTCTGATCTCAAGTCCCCCTGACTGGAAGGACCTCTTCCCTCAAAGGTAGTTAAGAAAACCATTAAGATGAAATATAATCTAATATTTGAAGGTGGAGCAAGCTTACTTCAGAAGTTCATCTCTCTCCGTTTTGCGTGCAAACACAATGTCAGTGCATTTATTTTGGAACTTCAGAAGGATTTCAGTCAATTCATTGTAAAACTAGGAAGGAAGAAAACAGTGACTCCTCACCAGCAGGAAGCATTTTAAAAACAAAGCGCTGGATATTGACATAAGTCTTATTTCCAAGAAGTGAGAAAACTGATAACAAGGAAACATTTTAGTCCACTGCTATTTCCAGCATTGCCACTAGGAAAAGCAAATGTGGAACTGCATACCAAGGAATTATATGCAAACAGTCTGCAGGTGCTTAAGGGACAGTGTGAAGACCATATATGTCAACTGACAATTCTCATGACCCTGATTTGACATTTCTTCACTTCATACTACATTGCATTCTGGTCCAAAGAGCCCTAAATAAGATGCATGTGTTTCAGATGGAACAAAGGCTCTGGTTTTAAGAGCTTAAAAAATTCGCTGTCCACTCAACATCAACAACTGGACACATAATGTACCTTGTATACAAAGGGAATGTATACCGTATCTACTACGCTAAGCCTCAGTATCACTGCAACAAATTATATACTGTTCCTGTTAGCCCAACCTCTTTCCTCTGTTGCCTCCCTTGTGCCATTTGCAATTTTAGAATGTTTTGATTACAATACACCCCCACTAGTACCTGGGAGACCAGGCTTCAAATCTCCACTCAGCCATGAAGCTCACTGGGTGACCTTGGGCCTAACCTACCCTACAGGGTTGTTGTTGTTGTGGAGGTTAAATGAAAACTATGCAAGCCATCTCCAGCTCCTTGGTGAGAAAGGTGAGATAAAAAGTGCAATAAATGAATAAACAAACGTTCTTCAGTTTAAAACAAAAAACAATACACCCCCAACATAAACACGCTGCCAGGGCCTTCCATTCTCTTTTTTAGTTTTTCTCTCTTCCTTCTTGTTCCCTATCTTCCCATTTCTCTGCTAAAAAGAGGTGCTACAGGTGTTAACTTCAAAGGAGACTCAAGGCTGCAATGAGAGGAGCATATTAAGAATCCTTCTTTATTGGTTCTGTATAACTCAAAGGGATGCCATTTCCCAAACTTCCAATTTTTTGTTTGTATTTCGTTTAGAATTTCTCCCTTTCAGTTTTATTGCTTATTGTCATTATAGGTAATAAATACTTGCTCTGAAATTTGTGGCATTTCATCCCATCCCATCAAAGTAGCATTAAGTACATGAAATGTCACCCCATTTTCAACTTTTATAATTCAAGACCTGCGTTCTCTCTAGAATATAGTATATACATTTATTCAAGTGGGCTTCTGCAATGCTTTACACTGCACCTGTTGAAACTCACTAATCAATCAGACCAGGGAAAAGAAGAAAATAAAACCTGTGGTATTGCTTTTTGTGGTGATGGACCTTACGATACCTTTGTGCCTTCTCTCAGGTTGGCTACAAGTTCCACAAAATTGTCATTAGCAACAGCTAAATTCTTTAGAACTTCTTCTCTTAAATTGGATTCATTATTTGATTGCTTCATCTTAGAAAATTCCTGATGTGAATTCTACCATGAGAAAAAAGAAAGCATTTTAAGAGGGTTTCACAAAGTACATACTATTTCACAGGCATTTATCTCAACTAAGATAAATACATTTATCTACTAGAAGAAAATATTTGCGGCTGCAAGTTTGAATTAATATAAGCATAGTGGAATCATTGACTACCAGCACCCTGCCCCCCAGGTACCAACTGTGCCAAGCTGGCCCTTAAAATGTATCACAAAGAAAGTAAGATTACCTGAATGTTGTTGAGCAGCTCCTCCTGTTTTTTCAGGGTCTCCTGTACTTTGTGGGTGAGACTACCATAAATGCGATCCAGCTCAGTGACAGAAATGGCTTCTTCATTTAAAGTACCATCCTGTGCTAGGGCTGTTAGGAATTTTGTTGTCATGTCAAAGTTTATTGCCTTCAGATCATTCTCTAATTGCTCTCTCTGCTTTTTCACTTCTTCCAGATTAGCTAGCAAGGATTTTAGGACATTCACCACCTAGAAAGCAAAGTGCAATTAAAGTACTTTGAGGCACTTGTTAAGTCTTATTTTCCACTATGCACCAGAAAGAGAAGAGTCAGAACTAGCAGTTGTTTTTGAAATACTGTATTTTTCGCCCTATAGGACGCACTTTTTCCCCTCCAAAAATGGGGCAAACTGAAATGGCATATGGAAGATCTGGCCGTGAAGTTTTCTGATTTTTGCTTTTAATTACAAAGTGGATCATGATGATGAGCTGCTCACAAGAACCTATAAATTTATATCAGATGGATTGGGTGGGGACAGCAAACAGGATAGGCCATTCTCCATTCCATGCCATGACACTCAGGTAATCTGGGAAGGCCTTGCAGAACTTTTTAATGTAAAAAGCACAACACAAAAAAGCCCAGTCTCCTGTGTCCCATTAATTTTGCCTTTCAAATGAAGTTCTTCCTAATAGATGATTAAGTTTTTGTGCTGCATTGGAAGACTTTAAAATTAACATCATCCTCTCATGTACAAATTTTCCTTAAAGTCTTAAAGGTAATAGTCCCTGCTTGCAGGCTTACAAAGTAAAAAACGAAAACACGGAGCACATGGGAGAAATGGTGGGGAGGGAAGAGGAAAACAAGCAAATGCAAGCACCAGTTGGTCTCTCATCAAAGCTGATAAGGTGGGCTCTACAGTGGTGCCCCGCAAGACGGATGCCTCGCAAGACGAAAAACTCGCTAGACGAAAGAGTTTTCCGTCTTTTGAGGTGCTTCGCAAGACAAATTTCCCTATGGGCTTGCTTCGCAAGACGAAACGTCTTGCGAGTTCTTGCAAGTTTTTTTCCCTCCCCCCCCCCTTTTTCTAAGCCGCTAAGCCGCTAAGAGCCGCTAAGCCGCTAATAGCGCTAATCCGCTAATAGCCGTGCTTCGCAAGACGAAAAAACCGCAAGACGAAGAGACTTGCGGAATGGATTAATTTCGTCTTGCGAGGCACCACTGTATTGTCACATCTCTCCCACTGCTTTAACCAGGTAGAATTATTCTATAAGTAATTCTTAGAAGGTTGTGTTGCATTATCTTCAGCAATGTTTTTCCAATGGTTCACCTCATTTTAATGTCTAAAGATGCAACACAGTATGACTGAGGCCAAACAAACACATCTTTTCCATGTAACCAATGCTCATTCAGGATCAGAAACAATGCTCAGATGCTAAGTACTTGAGCAACTAGCCCTGACTAGCCTGTGATGAGCTTCCGATCATTACAGCAGCATTGTGAGATGAACCCATGAAAGCAACACATGAACAGTGCTCCTGTAATATCTAAGGAAGATTTTTACAACCCTTCACCCTAAGTTTTAAGTCAGGCTTCCTCAACCTCGGCCCTCCAGATGTTTTTGGCCTACAACTCCCATGATCCCTAGCTAGCAGGACCAGTGGTCAGGGATGCTGGGAATTACAGTCTCAAAACATCTGGAGGACCGAGGTTGAAGAAGCCTGTTTTAAGTAATCTCTCAAACAACTGTTAAGGCAGAATATTATCAATCAAGAACTGAATCGTTAAGAAGCTTTATATGCAATTTCTGAATCTCTTACCTCGCTTCCCTGCATAGTTTTTGCTGGATTTGCTGACGGAATTGCTGCATTCAGTTCTGCTTCTGGTTTACATAATAGTGAAATTGTATCACGATGTGATTGGTAACGTTCCTTAACCTGTTTGTCAGCTTGCACAGCTTTATCCAAGATATTGCTGTAATTGGCTCCCTCTACAAAAAATAAAAAATAAAAATAAAAAATACAAAGATTCATTCGATGCTCAAGCATGCCTCTTTTATCAATACACAAAATATTGTACAATTACTAGTTTAAAAACTTAGTCTGTGTTACAAATAATTTAGTAAATTGGTGTTTGTGTGAATTCAAACAATTCCATTGATTGAAACCCACTTATAAAGATAATTTTTAGTCCACCCTTCATCACATGATCCCAGGGCTAGCTCCAAAACAGTAAAACACTAAAGTAAAAATAATTCAGCGCACAACTTATAAAAACAGGTATGATTCTCAAACTCACCCCCACCCCCATGAACCACTCGAATCTGCAGATTGTCTGGATCTACCCATAGTAATTTTTCTGTTGTAACAACTGCAATGTATTATGCTAGATGCTATATGATTTTTAACTATTTTTATTGCTATTTTTATCATACTTTATCATATTACAATCTAAATTCCACAGATTTCAAGTTGCAATACAAGAAAATACAAGAAATAAAAGCAACAAAAAATAAAATCAGTCTCAATAATTAAAGCACACATGCTGCAGACAATGTGAGACAATGAGTAAAACTTTAAAATAGTTGAAGGGGTCCGTAATGAATCCAAGTTAAGGTTCTTCAGCATAATGAATTCTGAAGTATAGAATTAAGTTGCTCTCCTATCTCCATTCTGCACCTTTCCCCAAAGAGTAAGCAAATATGATGCATTTCATCCTATTATTTGAAAATCTTACTATTCTGAATTATACTGAATTATATATGTAACACAACCACTTTTTGCCACTGGTGTGCTAAACCTAGGTAACCAGACCAGAGAGGAACTTAGAAGAGGCCACCTGTTGTTCAGAGTCCAATAAATGGTGCTCTTACTCTGCTTCCTCTGATGTCTTTCCTTATCAGTCCAATCCCTTTTGGGATAAATCTCAACACAGAATTCAGCTTCATGCCAATATATTTCAGCAACTCAGTACCAGGTTATGAAGAACAAATATTACCTGCTCTTAAAGGCTTATAAAGGTCATTTGATGGTGTTCTTTGCCAACGTTCCTTGAACTTGTTCTTTAGCTCATTATCTGTTGTTTCTTCTTCATCCAATATCCTTAGGGACTAAAATCGTTTAAAAATATTTTAATTAAATAACTTCAAACCATAAAAAGGCTGAATCCATGCAAAGTGTGCTGAATATAGGCTTCACCTGTATCATAATTAAATTTCCCAATTATTTGACTGGCATCCAATTTCAACTTAGTCTGGATTTAACCAAGTGAGCAAAATTCAACAGTGTTTGTGCAAGAGGTTTTGAAAGTTGCAGCATTCGTTGAGCAAACAATAGTGCACAGGCATAACCGTTACCAAGAATTATGATAGCAGCAGTTGTGTTAGTCGCTGTGCACTATCATTCACAAGCAGACAACATCCACTGGATCTGGCTGTCATTCTGTGCTAAAATGAGGTTCCTAGTTAGCAGAACAGTTGTTGTGCAAGCAGACTGCCAGAACAAATCCAGTGTTGCTTTGAAAACCTATCCCCTATAAACACCCGATGCATATATTTACACACACACATAATATACATATAAAGGTAAAGGGACACCTGACAGGGGACCCTCAGACGACTCTGAGGTTGCAGTGCTCATCTCACTTTATTGGCCGAGGGAGCCGGCGTTTGTCCGCAGACAGCTTCCGGGTCATATGGCCAGCATGACTAAGCCGCTTCTGGCGAACTAGAGTAGCACACGGAAACGCCGTTTACCTTCCCAACGGAGCGGTACCTATTTATCTACTTGCACTTTGACGTGCTTTTGAACTGCTAGGTTGGCAGGAACAGGGACCGAGCAACGGGAGCTCACCCCGTCATGGGGATTCAAACCGCCAACCTTCTGATCTGCAAGGCCTAGGCTCTGTGGTTTAGACCACAGCACCACCCACGTCCCTTTATTGGGAAAGGAAATATGCATATACATAGACTGAAATCTTGGAATCCAATCAAATGGAATCTATTTTTAAAACATACGGTGATCTAGTTTCTTGTAAATAAACAAAGAAAGTGTGAGAATTTATCAGCTCAGGTTTTGCCACTACCACAATATGGTAAAATGTAAGTTGATGTGCTAACAGTGTAGACTATTGGTATTATTGTAGGCTTACCTCATCCAGAATCTCTCTATTTCTCTGTAACAGTTCCGGAAGATCTTTCATCAACTGATCAATAGTTTGGACGCCTCCCTGTTCAATCACAGACTTAGACTTCTGCAAAATGGACTGAGGAACACTATCCCCAGAAACATCTTCTATGGCAGCGGGGAGATTGAGGGAAGCCAGCACTCTGGGAAGGACAATTTGACACTTCAATTGACATCAACCAGCTTTTAAAGACACTTGACTGACAGTTTGTTGGGAGTTAACATTCCCGTTTAACAATGTATAAGAATATACTGTCTTCTCTTGTACCATTCTGTTTGCTGTAGCAAAAAGTAAAATTACAGGCAGCCCCCAACTGACACAGAGGTTACGTTCCAAAGCACCGCTCTCGTAGGTGAAATTGCATATAATGGAAACCCACTGAAAAAGCCTGCAAATGCCCACCTCGCCCTTTTGGGATGTTTCAGTGAAGTCTTTATGACATTTCCGGGTCACTTCCAGGTTGAACATGCATAAATGGGCGGGGGGGGGGGGAGCTGCCTGTACCAAGTATCGTTGAAGTAAAAGTCAAATTGTCCAGTGTACTTTCTGCCACACACAAAATACGTGATGGTGTCACTGCTAATGAAGACTTCTTTTTTTATGAGTGTCACTGTACTCTTCTAATGCCAAACACAATTTTGGCAACATATACCATATTTTTTGTCCCATAGGATGCTCTGTCCCGCAGGACGCACCTAGTTTTTTGGGGGGGAAATAAAGGAATTTTTTTCCCCTTTATTTCCCCCCCAAATGCAGGTCGGGGAAACCGAACCAGGTCGAGGAACGGCGCTGCGCCTCGCTGCTGTCCCCCAAGCTTGTGGGGCTGGCCGATGTCTGCCTCAGGCAGCAGGCTGCTATCCGCGTGGGGAGCCCTGCGGGGAACTCCTGCAGGGCTCCCCATGCTGCAGATGTCTGCCTGGCGCGGGGCGCTCTGCTTCAGGGTGCCCCGCGCGCTGGACGGCAGGCTGCTATCCGCAGCGTGGGGAGCCCTGCGGGGAACTCCTGCAGGTCTCCCCACGCTGCGGATGTCTGCCCGGCGCGCGGGGCGCTCTGCTTCAGGGCGCCCCACCCGCCGGACGGCAGGCTGCTATCCGCAGCATGGGGAGCCCTGCGGAGAACTCCTGCAGGGCTGCCTAGGCTGCGGGTGTGTTCCCGAAGCACCGGGTGCTCTGCTTTCAGCGCGCCCGGCGTTCCGGGAAGCAGGCTACAATCCGCAGCCTAGACAGCCCTGTGGGAACTCCCGCAGGGCTGCCTAGGCTGCAGGTGTCTTCCTGAAGCCTGGAGAGTGAGAGGGGTCGGTGTGCACCGACTTCTCTCGCTCTCCAAGCTTCAGCGAAAGCCTGCATTCGCCCCATAGGATGCACCCAGATTTCCCCTTCATTTTTGGAGGGGAAAAAGTGCGTCCTATAGGGCGAAAAATACGGTAAATTTAAATGACATGAAAACGTACCTTTAATAATACTGAACTTCTGTTTTATTCAACAGTATCTCTTTGGCATGCCAAACAAACGGAATGTTTTACCAAGTCAGACATCAGAATCATCAACTCACCCATTTGCCAGATTGGTGGCCTCCCTCATCTGGGCTATTGATCTGTTAACCAAGTCTGCCTTTCTTTGGTTGTAGAGAGTGAGAGCTTGCTGCACTGCCAGGGGAACCATCTTCTCAAACAAATCTATAAAATGAGCAGTATTACTACGATGACCAAAAAACCGCAATGCTTATACCTCTACTTCCCCAGGGTACTTATCTGGAAAGATCAAACCACCAGCACACGCTCTCCATTGCCTTCTGGAAAGGGAAGTCTTTCAACCAAAATTTTAACACAGGCAAAGTATCAATGCTTAACATGAGAACACCTCAAAACAGTTTTCTTCTAAAAGGCTTTAGCAAATGGACTTTTAATGAAAGGGCCGTAATGTTTTAATTTAAATTATCTGTATGGATTTAACAGATTTAATATATGTATATAGTTTTACTTCTAACAATGCTTAATTGTTTTAATTATTGTTTTTTTCTATGTTTTTAGCAGTTTGCATTTTTATGTGTAAGTTACCTTGAGTCCTATCAGGGAAAAAGGTGGGGTGCAGGTGAATAAATAAGCAACTGCTCAGTGATAGGCAAACTAAACTCTTTCAGAAGCAGTTTTTCCATCTTCAAAATGGAAAGATTACCAATACATCTCACAATAGTACTGAGAGATTAGCAATAAAATACACCCCCTTGAACATTTAGTGAAAAGGTGGTAAGTCCAAAAAATTAAGTCCAAAAATTAGAAAGGTACTGTTGGCTGTAATGTATGTTAAATGGTAGACTGCAATAAAAAGCCTGCTTACCAGTAAATTTCTGACTCAAGGGGACAACAACTGGAGTGGCTTTCACAAGACTGGCTTTTCCAATAGGCTCTAGATCTTTAAGATCAGGTATCCTGTCATGATAGATGAAGTCATTGTCCTTCTTAGCAGCTGTAAGTGCACGGCTGATTTTATCAGACAAGTCTTTTACATTTATATATTCATCATAGCGAGATGCCACTGTTTTTACTAGATCGGCAGCATGCTAAATTAAAAATAAAGTTACAAGTTAACACTTGGTTTCTACATACAACTGCAATATTTAATATAGACACAATCAGGACCATAAAGATAACATACACATCCGAAAGAGTTTGCAAGGTGTTTGCCCGGAATTTACAGAACCAAAACTTTAGTTTCTACTCCAATGCTTTCTAACATAATGTTCAGATATCCTCTTTTACAGTGCAATACTGTACATGCCTACTCAGTAAGCCCTGTTGTATTTCATGGGACTTACTCTCATGTAAGTGAATATGGGATTGAAACTTTCAATGCCAGTAGAGTTAAATATCTAAACTGATTCCCAAAAGATACACTTCTGTTTCAAGCTAGGTCAAAGTCCCTAACAAACACCCAGCAATAAAAAATAAACCCAATAAAAATGAATAAACCGTAGCATGTCCAGAACACGTTACTCTTATAGTGCTCAGGTGCCTTTTTAGTGGCAATATATTTGCTGCAAAAAAACCAGCAGAATCCACCTTTTCCTAGAACAGGAGGAAGAGGAAATATGAAAGGACAAAAAGCTTGGTATTATAAACAGAAACGTGTCTGTATATACACACACACATGCTTATTCACATTAAGCATATAACACCAATCCTGGCCTGACTGCACTGGCTGCCAATTAGTTTCCGGGCCCAATTCAAAGTGCTGGTGTTGACCTATAAAGCCTTACAAAGCTCAGAACCTCAATACCACTCCCCATACAAACTGACCCAGACTCTGCTCTTGTCATCCATGTCCCCCTTCCCTAAGAGGTTCAGTGGGTGACAATGCAAGAAGAGACCTTTTCTGTAGTGGCTCGCATTTGAAGAATGCTCCCCCCAGAGAGGCTCACCTGGTGCCATTATTGCATGGCTTTAGGCACCAGGCAAAACCATTCCTTTTTTACAAAGGCCTTTGGCCATTAAATAATCTATGGCATGTTAAAGGTGTGGTGCAGGGGAGATAGTTATGATGATGATTTTACTATTATGCTTTGTGCTATGTTTTCATTATTACGCTCCATAAAATGAGTTCTTAACGTTGTACACCACCCTGGGACCTTATTGTTATTATCCTTGTTTCAATGTCATTGTGGAAGCCACTAGGAGTAATGAAAGCCACTTCCATCTTAAAATGTTTATTTTTGCTGTGGATCTCACCTCCTTGGAAGGGAGAAGGTTTTGCTTTGTCTGTCAACCTTCAAGTCTTTGGCTCTTATCTGAGACAGTTCTTACTATGTTAAAGAAGCAGCATATTTAATTCTTGCCATCAGACTGCAGTTCAATAGAATGTGCTAGTGGGAGGGGAAAGGATTCCCGTGGTGTGTGCTTGAATGGCACCGTTAACACAGTTGTGGGTTGTCATGGGCAGAGCAGAATTGCTTACCTGGCTACCCAACACCACAAGTTGCTGCTGGATACTGAGATTGGGAGGTTGGAGGCAGCTGGCCTTTGGTAACTGGCAGTAGCATATTAACATTGGAAAGCCAGGCAAGCAATGCTGCTCTGCCTACCACTACTGATTCGACCCCTGGAAAGCATGGCAAGGGGAAATGATTTCCAGGACAATTGTTCAAGTGGTACATTTAATATGTGTAGCTGCAGCTCAATGAATCTCACAACTTTTTTTTACAATCCCTTGGCTTGCTTCTGCGGAACACAGTTTGAGAAACTCTGTTTCATCCTACAGAATTATCATCCAGTTAATTTTTTACTGTCAAAATGGAATACAGTGGTACCTCGGGTTAAGTACTTAATTCGTTCCGGAGGTCCGTTCTTTACCTGAAACTGTTCTTAACCTGAAGCACCACTTTGGCTAATGGCGCCTCCTGTTGCCACCGCGCCGCTAGAGCACGATTTCTGTTCTCATCCTGAAGCAAAGTTCTTAACCCGAGGTACTATTTCTGGGTTAGCGGAGTCTGTAACCTGAAGCGTATGTAAACTGAAGTGTATGTAACCTGAGGTACCACTGTACATTAGTTAACACTGTTGCAGGCTTGGACTTCAGCCTCCTAGTTGAGGTTGAAATCAGATGCAAGATGATTTTTTAAAGTCTTCAGGAACCCCCCCCCCCATATACTTAAATCTTTCTAGAGCTAGAACCAATTACAGCATTCTAAAAAGAAAATGACATTACTCACTTGCAATCTTGCGATTTCTTCGCCAAATTTCTTCTGTTGTTTTGCCAGGATAGACTGGTGGTATTCTGCATTGGCCTGCATTATGCAGTGTTTTGCTGCCAGAACAGGAAACACCTCCTGGAAATAAAAATACTGACCAGGGGAAAGTCCAACCACATAAACCATCACAGACAACATGGGATGCAGGAGGAAAGAGGAAGAAGAACAGGACATTAGAGTCACCCAATTAATGGTTTAGAAAGGTTAAGACATGAGAAGCCATGGACACCCACCCATGTAACATTACATGGATGAAGTTTGGTGGAAGTATGAGCACAGCTCTGTATAAAAATAAATATAAATTGGGCACATTTTAAATTTGCTTAGGAGTTCAGTTCAGCTAACTGAACCCAAGCTTAGTAATCTTATTTAACAACGATTAACAACTCAAATAAGAATGAGGAAGTACAGCTGGGATGCCAACCAGCTATTCCATATAGTTCCAACTATATGTACAGAAGCCAGTATAAGATCAAACAAAGGAGCAATGTAGAGCCATTTTGTGCCAGTTACAAGGTTCAGAGTTATGTGGGTCAGTCCACATATGCATCTATGTACAGCTTTATTTCTCTGCATGGCAACTGCTTTTTCTTATTTGGAGCTTTTTAGCTTAGAGAAAAGGCAAAATGAGATGTGAAAGAGGTGTATAAAATTATACAAGGTGTGGCAAGAGTAAATAGAGAAATAGTTTTATCCCTCGCTCATAACACTAGAACTTGAAGTAATGTTGAAATAATGTTGGAAAATTCGGGACAGACAAAAGAAAGAATTTCTTCACATACTGCATGGAGAACTCCAGAATTTGCTCCCACAAGAGGTTATGACGGCCACCAACTTGGGTAGCTTCAAAAAAAGGATTAGACAAATTCATGGAGAATAAAACTATTGATGGCTACTAGCCACAATGTCTATGTTCTAACTCCACGGTCTGAGGTCTCTGAATGCAGTTAGTGTACTAGGAATCCCACGAGGAGAGTGCAGCTTTCAGGCTTCCCACAAACATGTGGTTGGCCACCAGGAAAACAGGATGCTGGACTAAATGGGCCATTGGCAGGCTTAAGTTCTTACTGAATATTAAATACATAACTGCACAGAAAGAGGTAGAGATCCACTGAGCATAATTCTTCAAGGAGGAACTACAGTGGTGCCTCACAAGACGAAATTAATCCGTTCCGTGAGGCTCTTCGTATAGCGGTTTTTTCGTCTTGCGACGCAAGCCCATTGACAGCTTAGCGGATTAGCGCTATTAGCGGTTTAGCGGCTTTTAGCGGATCAGCTGATAAGTGGCTTATCAGCGGATCAGCGGCTTAGGAAAAGGGGGGGAGGGAAAAAAACCCACAGGAACTCGCAAGACATTCTCGTCTTGCGAAGCAAGCCCATAGGGAAATTCGTTTTGCGAAGCGCCTCCAAAACGGAAAACCCTTTCGTCTAGCGGGTTTTCCGTCTTGCAAGGCGTTCGTCTTGCGGGGCACCACTGTACTGTGATTGTGTTGTTCTTGAGAATCCCTGTGATCTGCCAATTCACATGGGAAGAATTCATCTTGAAGTTGCTGGATATGACGATGTGGAAGAGACAGTATGTGTAAACTTGACTAACATAGCAAAATGGATCCAATTCCTGAAGCAGCTTCTAATTACTTCCCTGTCAATGATTACGCAAGAGGTTACATCATCCTCTGTTTCCAGCCTCCCTGAAAGTGCTTGTGCAACAGGAATTCAAACTTTAAAACATTCTTCCAAAGAAAGCTTTATGTCTGGTCTACAAAAAGCTTTGTCTGGTCTACATACACAACAAAATGTGGTAGTAGAATGCAGTAACGTTTTAAAAACCTGTTGCTTTCCTATGAAGCATACACAGTCTTTAAAAATGATCTCCACCTGCAACCAGGTTTAAGGTTTGACACAAAATAAGCTATATGTGTTGCACATGTAAACAAGGTGTAAGTTGGCATAAAATGAATGAGTCATAATTACTGAACTGCATACCAGTGCACATATTCCAAGGTCCATCCTGTTATCAGCTCCTCCTGCCTTTCCTAGCTCACTCTCAGTAGCTGTGCTGAGAATGAAGCAAAGGGGCAAATCTAGTGGAAAAGCAACACCCAGCCCTTTTACTAAATCAATTTAAAAAGTGTTGACACATGAACTCAAGCAGCAACTATATCAAGGAAAAGGAGGGCTATTGAACCTGAAAACATAGCCCCTCTGAAAATTTAAGTATTAATAGCCAAGCCAGCAGCAATGTCTCCTAACAAAAGCACCATATTACTAACTTATACAGGCCCTTACACCAACTCTAGAGTTGAGACTGCATCCAAATAACTGAGACACAAGTACAGCTAACGTACATCTTGAAAAGGAGGAAGTTTGAAATAACATTTTTGCTTTTATTACCTGTTTCTGAAAGCCATGAAATCAAGCAACAGCACACGCATACTGCCACCAAGCCTATCTCAAGATCAGTTTTTTGGTTGTGAAAGAGAATGGTACAGTAAAGACCGAAGCATAAGTTCCATTACGAAGTATGTTAGTTTGAATTAATTTTTTAGTAAAGAATTGAAACCACATTCCCAAGGAGAGGGGGAGAGTCAGAGAAACATCCCAAATAAAAAATTTGTAAAACAATTTTTTACAGGTTGTTGGTTTTTTTTTACAATCAAGCAGTATATAAATTTAAATAAATAAACCAGATTGTCTAACTGAAGGACATAATGTTGAAGCAACAAGTTGGAATGAACCGATGTGCTTTCCTAAATCTATAACAATTAGCAAGTATTCATTGGCTTCATGTGGGGTTCTTCAAAATTTAGTTACGATTCCTAAATTTCCCTTTCTTCATAAGCCGCCTTCACTAGGAAGTTACTAACCTTGGGTAATGTATCCTTGTACTGACACTGTTTGAAAGCGTCGCCGTAATAGTCAGCAGCTTGATTTGCAAGTTTAGCAATGATGGCATCTTTCATTTTATCTAAAACAAAATATAGATGCCATTAAAACATATGACAGTTTGCAAAGCAGTAGCAAGGCAGTACTTTTTGCATGTACAACTTACAAGAGTAAAACCATATTAAAATCCAGTGGAAATGTGTGATCTGTGTTAAATGTTCTGAATATTTTATGTACACTAAAGCAGCCACATTGTTTAGGTTTAGGGACTTACTGCCTTTTAAAGAATTTCATTCAAATCTCTTTGAATTAATAGAATATAATATTTCTAAGAAATGTATAAATCAAGTAATAGATTTCCAAAGGGAAGTCCAGTTATCAGACATCATATTCCACATCTACAACGTAAACTTGGTAGAAGAGCCTCACCAGGGTTTGCAAGTTCTAATCATGTCTTGTTTTGAACAACACTTTTTAATTCCAAGTATTAACTAGGCTGTTGTGTGAAAGTTATATTATAGCATCTTCAAATCTGCTTTGCAAATAATCCAAATGGTTGATGCACTTCTAAAATGCATATGATGATCCATGCTTCCCCCCACAACTGCTGCTCCCCACATTTTCTATGCAAACTTATAAATCAAATGTCAATACTCTGGCAATCTACTAGCCCACAATAATCTTATTAAACTTTCAGAAATACATGATCTTAATAAAAAACAGACCAGCTCCAGAGCAAACAGTTTCTGTGCTTGTTTGTAACCAGCAGCATATTACTAATAGATTTTATTGCTCATACTATTTTGCTTGCTGCATTGTAATATTCTTTTAAAGATGGGATATAAATGCATATAGAAATAGAGCAAAATATGAAATAAATTTATCAAGTGGCCCAATCAATTTTCTACATTACTAAGGGTAAATTAATAAAAGACAGTGGTTCGTTAGCCGCTCCTTAGCTGTTGTGGCAGATGAGGTTGCAGAATGTGCATGTAGAGGACACAGCGGAATATACAGGCAACCCCTATTTACGTGCATTCAATTTACATGTAGGCCCAGAAATGCGGAATTAGGGAGAAGAAACCCGAAGAGCCTCAACAAAGCACCACTTGCAGGCTTGCAATGAGACCCTCCCCAGAGCCCGAAAGGGGACATCCTCTCCAAACTCTGGGGAAGGTCTTCTCATGAGCCAGATCTAGGTTTGTTGAGACTGCTCAGCTGATCACACTGAAAAGCTTTTCGTTGAAATTAGGAGCAATGTTAATTGTTGTAGTTCCTACCGTAGCAAAACAAAAAACTGAAATGTAAAAATTACAAGTAGACCATTACATACCTCTGGTAGCTTTTAGAAAAAAGACTTCTTGAGCCTGAGCCAGCATGATTAGGCTTAGTGTTCCAACTGTATCTGGGGAGATGTCCACTGTAGGTTCTCGACTTAATGACGAGAGGACAGTATCTTTAATGTGCTGGAAGGCACCACTAGCAAACTTGAGAGAAAATGATATTCTATTAAAGACACATGTTTGATGTCATGATGAACAAACATATTGCAAATTTAGGCTTCTGCTGGTTTTGTATTTAGTAGAACTCAGATTTTTGAGCTAGACCGAGTGATGCTAACACCAACAATTCTGAGGTTGCAGCAGGACAGAGAGGCAATGCTGCTTAAACATTGAGAGCTCAAAAGTCAATTTTTTTTCTAACTCTGTAAAATATACCTCCTTTGTATTAGAAAACTATATTCCGGTCTATTTTAAATTGCTATGAAAGGGAAATCTATAAAAGCAGAATTATTTAAATCATTGTGATGTCGGTGTCGATATCCAAGAATGTTGTTTGTTGTTTCATTTCAGGACATCTGAAAAAAACTGACAGTACTCCCATCTGTGCAAACAGTGAGGGTGTCAACTGATGTATTTCCAAATTCCTTCAGTGATCTCAGAGTTAAGGCCTATGTACTTCCCTCAGTAGCTCAGACCTTTTGAAGTATGTAGACTAACCTTCCCCAACCTGGTGCCCCCCAGATGTTTTGGACTACAACTCCCATCATTCCTGACCACTCATCATACTGGCTGGAGCTGACAGGAGTTATAATAACAAAACAAAAAACCTGAAGGGTATCAGACAGATGGTGTAGACAGTTGCCATGATACAGTTAGCTGTTTCATATGCTTCCTCAGTTTTCAAAAACAGAATGGGGTGAGGTAGGCTTTGCTACCCAGCAGCCTCTCATTCCAAAGAAAAGTGAACACATGCAGTTCCAACTATGCTTTTCATAGGATTTGCCCCCTTTTAAGTCAGACTACTGGTTCCCTAACTGAACCAGAATAAATGTGAAATGTAGCATGATGCCCTAGGGCAGTGTTTCCCAACCTTTGGTCTCTAGCTGTTTTCGGACTACATTTCCCACCATCCCTGACCACTGGTACTGCTAGCTAGGGATGATGGGAGTTGTAGTCCAAAAGCAGCTGGAGACCCAAGGTTGGGAAACACTGCCCTAGGGCATCCAATTTATATATCCACCAGATGTCAAAGAAAAAAACAACTACCAGACTTTTAGAAGACATCTGAAGGCAGCCCTGTTGAGGGAAGCTTTTAATGTTTAATAGGTTATTGTATTTTAGTGTTCTGTTGGAAGCCACCCAGAGCGGCTGGAGAAACCCAGCCAGATGGGCGGGTTATAAATAAATTATTCTTATTCTTATTCTTATTAGGCAAAGCTACAACTTAACAAAGTTACAACTGTGTTTCTAAGTGAATAAACCCATTGCATGTTTCTCACCACCTTGTCCAACAATGAACGGTCATTGTCCCACAACCAAGGTGTAGCTTTTTTAACACAGAATCAATCATACATGGCCAAATTTCAAGACAACTAATAGCAATTTCAATCGTATGTTAGAGAGAAAAAGAAATACCTGATAATGTTTAGCAGCAGCTTTCAATCCTTCATCACTGTCAAGATTCTGTTCTGCTGCTATCTGGCTAGCCAATGCTCCACAATTGAACAGCACACAAGTCTTCTCATAGCCCAAACTTGCCAAAGCTGAAAGAAAATATGCATGGAAATATGCGTTTTGCAAGTATAAATATTCTAATTAATTAAAAAATGCCTTAAAGCACATTTTTTAAAAAACCTAACTCAACCTTGAGCTAGAGAACATATGCCTGCATTCTGTGTATAGAATTACATTTTCAGGAATCCCCTGCTTGCACTCAGCCAGCTGGTAAATATAAATATATGGCTTCTTTGAAATATTGATTTTTTAAAAAGATGACTGAAAACATGAATTGAAAGGCTGTACAAATTTCACTTATTTTTCTGTATCTCAATACTATACAATATTGAGAAAAGGAATCTAGGAAAAGGATCTAGGAGTCTTGGTTGACCACAAACTTGACATGAGCCAACAGTGTGACGCGGCAGCTAAAAAAGCCAATGCAATTCTGGGCTGCATCAATAGGAGTATAGCATCTAGATCAAGGGAAGTAATAGTGCCACTGTATTCTGCTCTGGTCAGACCTCACCTGGAGTACTGTGTCCAGTTCTGGGCACCACAGTTCAAGAAGGACACTGACAAACTAGAACGTGTCCAGAGGAGGGCAACCAAAATGGTCAAAGGCCTGGAAACGATGCCTTATGAGGAACAGCTAAGGGAGCTGGGCATGTTTAGCCTGGAGAAGAGGAGGTTAAGGGGTGATATGATAGCCATGTTCAAATATATAAAAGGATGTCACATAGAGGAGGGAGAAAGGTTGTTTTCTGCTGCTCCAGAGAAGCGGACACGGAGCAATGGATCCAAACTACAAGAAAGAAGATTCCACGTAAACATTAGGAAGAACTTCCTGACAGTAAGAGCTGTTCGACAGTGGAATTTGCTGCCAAGGAGTGTGGTGGAGTCTCCTTCTTTGGAGGTCTTTAAGCAGAGGCTTGACAACCATATGTCAGGAGTGCTCTGATGGTGTTTCCTGCTTGGCAGGGGGTTGGACTCGATGGCCCTTGTGGTCTCTTCCAACTCTATGATTCTATGAATTTAACTCAGATTTCATTTTCATAGGAGAAGCTTACCAAGTTTGACAGATCCTCCAAAGAGCGACCCTTTGTCAAAAGCATCTTTCCAAGTAAAGGTTACACAGATCTGTAAGTATGAGAACAGAAAGTTAATTTCCGGTTTTAAGAAAGATATGGATCAGTCTTTCCCATCCTCTTGCCCTACATATCTTGCTGGACTCCAAGGCTCCTCAACCCCATCCAACAAAGCCAATGGTCAGGGATGATAAGAACTGTAGTCCAACAACTCATGGAGGGTACCAGGGGGTTTTTTTTGGGGGGGGGGTAAAATTGATGCAGGCGTTCCAAGAAAATCTAAGCAGAAATATACATGGCAAATGCAGACAAAGGTTTTTAAGCTCAAAGTAAGAATTACATTATTAAGCAAAATGCAAAACAAATTGTCAGGAAATCAGCAATGGTTTGATGAAAATGGGGGCTCTGAACACATTCACAGCAATCTTTGTCAATCTCTTCTATCAAGCAAATGCACATCTGGACTTGTAGCCTCCACTCCAAATTAATAACTACAAGCATGTTGAACACAGTAAAATTATTTGAACTGTCGTTAATTTTAATGGGAGTCAATTAAGTATACACATGCAAATTGCTTGTGAAGCCAGTTTGCTTCAAAGCATCGGTCCCTCTTTCCACGTATACAACAGCTATAAAATGGTTGCTATTGTTCTTCAAGGATAAGACTTCAGACTCGTACACATGAACAGAAACTGCCATCCACTCAGTTTCATGCCACTCTTGGTGCATTACAATGCCTATCAAAACAATGTTTAACATAATGCATTACCTGATTCTCAGAAAATGGAAATTTTGGCTCTATGGAACACAGCTGATCATAGTATCTGAAATAAATAAGTAAATATGCATAAGATTAACAGTGGTGTTTGCTTTATAAAAACTCATAAAGTGACTATAAACATACCAAGAAAACAACAATGCAGGAATTTCAACTAGATCATACATGATCCAAGTTAGATGTGAACACTTCAGAGATAACCATTTTGCATTCTGCAGACGTTTACAGATTGCAATTTTAGCAACATTATATCAATATATTGATCCTTATTTAGGTAAAAATGCTTTTACTATAACCACTAAAAACACTTTCAAATCAGTCACTAAATTACTTCAGCGAATGAGCAACAGGTTGTGGACTATGGCTCTTCTTTTTATGAATTTTTATTTTACAGCAGCATTAGTTTCAAATCAAGCATTTGAAATAAAGCAGTACTATATTTTTTTAAAATCATGTGCTCACTTTTTTGTTTATCTTAAAACAGGAAAACCTTTGCTTTATTTTTTACCTAGGCAGTTTCTTTTCCCAATTAATAACAAAAAAGAGCATTTTCCAGAGTTACTTCTGAAAAACAAGTTTGTATGTGCCTAGCCAGTTATTCACACCTTGAAAACTTTCAGGCTGGGCCACTGAAATGCATTTTATGTGCAGCTGTCTTTCAGGACTGCTTGGAAACTGCAGCTAGTCCAGAATAGTGTGGCAACATTGCTAACAGGGATCATCCGAACAGATCACAGCTTGCCTGTATTGAAACAACTCCACCAGCTCCTAATTAAAGTAAAATTGCTGGTCATGACATTTGAAGCCCTAAACAGCTTAGGACCCAGATATTTCTTGGAATGGCTAACTGTCTCAACCCACCCACTGAGGATTTTCTCTGGGTGACACCACCACCAACAGTACTTTGGCTGGATTTTTTTGTTTCCTGTGGTGGCGCTTCCCCTAGAGACCTCATTGCTATCATTTAGGCATCAGGTGACAGAGACATAGCCAGGCAACCCCTGTCTAGCAACAGCTGGTGCTGGTGAACCAGCTGGACGTGGAGAAAGACCATCCATATCATCAAGACTACTTGGGCCTCAAGTGACAGAGTGCACAGAAACAGAGTCAGAAAGTCCAATCTACATACCTCGCCCTTTAGAGGGAGTGCACCCCATTAAGAATAGAGTATCTTCCAATTTCCCGTATTTGAATAATACCATGCCACAGAATTTTCAGCTTATTGGTTTCAATTAAAGCCATTACTACATCCATGCACTAAAAAAAGGCACAGCGCATTCACCAAATGTCGATTATGCAAGAAACACACCTGAGTGTTGCTCAATTATTGGTGGCACTTTGCTGCAACTCTCCAGGTGCCTACTCCTGATGGCTTCATACACAAGTCAGAAGAGCATAGGACCCCATACAAAATGGTCATAGGGCAAGTAAGCAAATGCACCTCCTCGCTGCCACTCTTTGAATTTGGCCCCGTATGCTGAAGCCAAACCACAGAAAAATTGAGTCTCCAGCCCCCTCATGGCTGACAGTACTCCTTCTGTCTCTCCCCCAACACTAAGAGTGACTAAAGCAGTTTTGGTGCTAAAACCAGGCATTAGGCCAGTTTGAAATGTAGTGAAATAAGCTTCCTAGAAGCACCCTTGAAGTTGCAGTCCCTTTGTTCAAGGAGCGGGGGGGGGGGGGGATGTTTGCAACGAAGTTCATCTTCTGGATCCAGGCATGTTCAATGTAGCTGGTAGCACCACTTCCTGAAGCAAGGCATTAGCTACTTCCTGGACCCATCCAGTCAACACCAGTTCCCTGTTCTGATAATAAGGGTTCCCATCAGCCCAAATCTTCCCAGGTCAGACTATGGCAACGGGGTAACCGCTATCCCATCCAGTCAACCATGAACCTGATGCTCACCTCGAGGGTGGGGTGAGGGGGGATCAGGTCCTGTTTCATATGTTGGGTTGCTGATGAACATCATGACACAGATATCTAAAGATTGTCTACCCAGGGTGGTCTCAGTGTAAATGTTGAAATCACCAAAAACCAAAATCCTGGGATTATTCAACACCATACCAAAAAAACACCTCTGCGAGCTCAGTTTGACAGACTACTAGGTAGCTAAAGTCTAGGAGAGGAATTCAACATAGCACTAAGGAAATCACAAGCATTTCTGCTTACCTAGTGGAACAATTCCCCTTCTACTCCCTCCAGGTGCTGTTCTAGGGGTTCTCCTGACCCCCCTCATGCGTATTTAGGGATGACCGGGGGGGGGGAGGGGAGAATATTGCTAAACAAAGTGTTTGAATTGTTAAGAGCAACCATTTAGAATACATGCTTGCTCAAAAACTATATGAAGTTTCAAAATGGGAAACTTTATGTAAGTCAATCCACCCTAATTTTTAATGGCATTATCATTTATAAACTCTTCTTTCATTCTGAAAATATCCTTTTAAAATGATCTTATGGGAATTGGGACAGCTGGAGTTCTTGGCCCATTTATAAAAAAATTATAAAGCAGAAAAACAGGTTCTCCTACCTAGAGAATGAAGTGACTATCCAAAAAGTTTAAAAGGACTTCTCTTAGGTTGCCGCCCTGTTTGCAAAATGGAGCATAATTAATCTGCATTATTTCACTCATACTGTGCAGCATTCAAGTTCAGAATGCCAAGCAGCAGGAGATGGGAAAATATGGCTTTACTGTAGCGTTTACAAAACAGGGCATTGTTAACAGCAGTCCAGAGTTTCATATGCCAGGCTGTGTTACCCTATGTCAAAGTCTGGGCAGTGGGGACACACCTAAATCTGCTGCTTTGTGCAGGGCCTTTGAGATCAATTTCTCTCGCAGTATAAACTTCTGTATGACACCCGGAAGTTCCTGCTTTACCACCAACAGCATTCCTCTCACCTTCAATGCTTCACCTTCTTCTCCCTACACATTTCCCACCTGTAATCGTTTTGTTCCCTGCCGAAACTTAACAGATCCCCATATAATCCAGGCCCAGCCGAAAAGGCACCGGAGTCCATGAGAAAAGACAGATGCTTGCCCTCCCCGCCCCACCCGTTATGGAAAGCCTTGGGCTCCATTTTCTGAACACATTTGCTGAAGGATAAATTCCCCCTGGACACAGCGATTCATTTCCAAGGAAACTTGCATCGGATCCCCTTGTTGAGGCGTTTGCCCTCTGTCCGAAACGATGCACTTTGGGAAGAGGAAGGCTCTGAGAAGGAGCAAAGCAAGAACAGAGCATGTAGGCGGGTGGGGGGTGGGTTTATCGATGACAAGCACAGAGGCAGAGCGGCGCCTATTTCGGAGCAGCCACTCCCGAATAAAAACTACTTTAAAGGAGCAAGATCTCGGGAGTTGTACGATAATAGTAGTAATAATAATAATAAACAGGAGTCGAAGAGAAGGAAGAAGGCGGCGCCTCCCTCTCTGGGTTGTGTAAGAGAGCGGAAAGTTAACAGATCCCCATATAATCCAGGCCCAACCGAAAGGGTACCGGAGTCCATGAGAAAAGACAGGTGCTTGCCCACCCGTTATGGAAAGCCTTGGGCTCCATTTTCTGAACACATTTGCTGGAGGATAAATTCCCACTGGACACAGCAATTCATTTCCAAGGAAACTTGCATCGGATCCCCTTGTTGGGGCGTTTGCCCTCTGTCCGAAACGATGCACTTTGGGAAGAGGAAGGCTCCGAGAAGGAGCAAAGCAAGACCAGAGCATGTAGGGGGGGGGGGGTATCGATGACAAGCACAGAGGCGGAGCGGCGCCTATTTCGGAGCAGCCACTCCCGAATAAAAACTCCTTTAAAGGAGCAAGATCTCGGGAGTTGCACGATGATGATAATAGTAATAATAATAATAATAAACCGAAGGCGAAGAGAAGGAAGGAAGAAGGCGCCTCCCTCTCTGGGTTGTGTAAGAGAGCGGAAGGTAAAGTACGAGGAAGAGTATCGGTTTAAATTCGTTTAAAAGCACATTCCCAGGCGGCGGGTGGGGAGGAGTGCAAACCCAGCGCCGAGACGTTGTCTTGTTAACTTTGAACCGGCGGCAGCAACTTTCTCTTTTTTTGTACCGTGTCTGAGAAAAACGAAGCGCTCGGGACGTTTGCGAGTCCGCGGCTTGAGCAGAGGCCCGAGGGCTCCGGCTGGCCGGTTGAGGGCGCGGCCGGAGCGCAGCGTCACTCTCGCCGTCACCTCACCTGTTCTCTCCCCCCCTCCTCCTCCCCCGCCAACGGACGCCAACGGCCGCCGCCAACGCGCGCGCTCCCCTCCCCCGCCCGCTCACCTCAGGAGGGTCTCGAGCGAGCTCTCGTGCTTGTCGAGCGCGCGCCCGAGCGCGCTCTTGCGCAGCTTGTGGAGCTCCTCGGCGGCGCGGACGTGCTCGGCCTGAGACTCCCCGCCGGGGTACGTCTGCTGGATGAACTTGCACAGCGGCTTGGCCAAGTCCACCTCCGAGGCCTTCTTCAGCTGCACGGTAACGAACGACGCCATCTTCGCCGCCCCCGCCGGTCGGCTCCTCACTTCCTCGGCCCTAACTCAGCGGCTTCAGCGCCGAGCCCGCACTCCCAACTCACTTCCGGCCTCCGCGCAAAAGTTCCGAGTCTCTATGGTCGCCTCACGCCCGGCTGCGTCATCGTCACGCGGCTAGGCCCCGCCCACGACCGCCGCCCCCCAAAACGAGTCTCCCCCTCCGCTCTAAGCTCCGCCCAGGAGCCTTATAGACTTACTTTCCTGGCTCCACCCCATTTTTCCCAGCGCCTGCTTTCCGCGCGCATGCGCTGTTGGCGCTTCTGTCGTTCATACTCCGCTTGGGGCGGATTGCTTCATTTGGCGGAAGGACGAGCTCGAACGTCAAATAATCCCGAAAGGGACCCATGTTGGTTGTTGTTACAAGGATCGGTTTTCCTCAGAAATGCCCGCTTTTGAGGGACCTCGTGGCTGCCTCGTCTGCCTGGTGTCTGTTCTGCTGTTCCGTCCTTTTTCTGTCTGGTCTTTGACCTCCCTTCAAAATAAGAAAACCCTTTTTTGTTATTTATTTCTACAATCAGAGGGCGGCTTAGGATATAAAAACACCCAAAAATAACATCAACAAAATGGCCCCGCCATGACTATAGAGGAATGTTTTCCCCTGGGGCCTAAAGAAATGGAAGTAATACAGTAATTGGAGTTTGGCTTTTGTTGCCCAACTCTCCCATGGGAAGAATGGATGGAGGCAGGATCCAGTGGAAAGCAAGGCAGATCTTTATTTTTCTGTTGCAACAGAGTTCCCTCTCTTCCAAGGAGAACAAAAGGGTGCAGGAACCTTTAAAGCCTTTTGACATTAGCCAAAGACCACCCAAAAACCATCATACAGTGGTACCTCACAAGACGAAATTAATTCGTTCTGCGAGTTTTTTCGTCTTGCGATTTTTTCGTCTTGCGAAGCACAGATTTTGGAAAAGCTTCAAAAATCACCAAAGTTTTCAAAAACCTCAAAAAAGGCTACCACACCGCGTGCTATGAGTTGCTCCTCAAAGTCAAGTCGCAACTGCACGGTTTCAAGAAAAAGGAAACAAACTTGCAAGACGTTTTCGTCTTGTGAAGCAAGCCCATAGGGAAATCCGTCTTGCGAAGCAACTCAAAAAACGAAAAACTCTTTCGTCTTGCGAGTTTTTTGTCTTACGAGGTATTCGCCTTGCGAGGTACCACTGTATCTGGACAGACTGGCCATTCTTCTGGAATGCTTCATACTTTCGTTCCTGAATTCAGGTCCTAGGCTCACCCTATCCCTACACAAATGCCCCCTTAAGATGGGGTTTGTAAGCAGAAAAGACAACAGGAAGGTTTTCCCCATTTGCCTCCCTTACTGCAGAGGAATGTTTGAGGTTGTCGGGAGAGTCAAAATACCTTCCGGATTGCTCTCCCGTACTTTTTCAGACAAGTGGCAGAAGTGTGCATGCGCACAAAAGCTCATACCAATAACAAACTTAGTTGGTCTCTAAGGGACGTGGGTGGCACTGTGGGTTAAACCAGAGCCTAGGGCTTGCCGATCAGAAGGTCAGGGGTTCGAATGCCTATGACAGGGTCAGCTCCCGTTGCTCGGTCCCTGCTCCTGCCAACCTAGCAGTTCAAAAGCACGTCAAAGTGCAAGAAGAAGAAGAGTTTGGATTTGATATCCCGCTTTATCACTACCCGAAGGAGTCTTAAAGCAGCTAACATTCTTCTTTCCCTTCCTCTCCCACAACAAACACTCTGTGAGGTGAGTGGGGCTGAGAAACTTCAGAGAAGTGTCACTAGCCCAGCAGCTGCATGTGGGGGAGCGGAGACGCGAACCCGGTTCACCAGATCACAAGTCTACTGCTCTTAACCACTACACCACACTGGCTCTCTACACTACACCACACTGCAAGTAGATAAATAGGTACCGCTCCGGTGGGAAGGTAAACAGCGTTTCCATGCGCTGCTCTGGTTCGCCAGAAGCGGCTTAGTCATGCTGGCCACATGACCCGGAAGCTGTACGCCAGCTCCCTCGGCCAGTAAAACGAGATGAGTGCCGCAACCCCAGAGTCGGCCACAACTGGACCTAATGGTCAGGGGTCCCTTTACCTTTAATGAATATTTATTCCATATTTGAGGCCTTTGAATTCTTAGAACAATTTGGAAGGAAGGCACCTGGCAAGCCTTGCTGGGGAAAGCATGCCACGTACAGTGGAAAAGGCCTTGTGCTCGTCTTTCCGCTCCTGTGAAGAAAGTCATTGAGGATCAGAATCTGAGTAAATTGGCCATTTTTGTAAAGAGTCCTCACAGCTGCGGGGGTGCAATATCGATGATGCCAGGAATGCCTTTGGAAGGGGGGTGCCCCTGCCAACAAGTGGGGTACATTTTTTAGGAAAAGGGCTAATATCAGAGCTCTCGGGCTTAGGGGCTGTGTTTGTTGTAGATGTCCACCCACAACAACGTAAAGGACAATATTTTATTAGATTTGTATACCGCCCTGTGCCCGTAGATCTCTGAGTTTGCATTTTGTTTTGAATCTAGATTGGTTTCCTCCTTTAGAACTTGGACAGATGGCACTGTATTTTTTTAAAAAAAACATATTGTTTTTAAACACTAGCCTCAAGTATCAGCCGTGTACAGCAACAGGCATGATTCATGAGTATATTACTTCAGTGCCAATATTTGTTAGTCAAATTCTCCATCCACTGTGGATTTTGAGGCATAAGAAAAACGGCTGTTAAATGAAAATTAAATTGTTCTGATGACATCAGGTGCAAAAATAAATAAAATCAAATGATTTGTTAGATATTTTGTTAATCAAATTAAGTCATCGTGCATTAAGGAAGACAAAAGTACAAAGGAGATTCAAGCAACAGAATTAACACACGTCTTCCAAAAGAGTATAATTCACTAATAAAAACATAAATTGTGCAAAACAGATACAAATACGTAAAGATGATGTCAATAACCATTCTCTTCCTTTGGCAATAAAAGCAAATGTAATTTCAAATAATATGTTGAGAAACATGTCAAAGATTAGCTTTTCTTTTTCGATAAAAAAACAGCAAATGAGAAGTATTGGCAGCTCTATAAAATATTGTCGCAGTACGTCTAAGCAGCATTTGCCAGTCATAAACCTCATAATCAGTGACATTCAATACTCACCTAGGTTATGCTTCTATTCTACTTACCGTAGTGTATGTGTGGGGTTTTGTGTCAGCATCACTTATGTGGGTTCTCTTACTTTTTGCTTGTTGTGTTTCCTTGGTGGTGAGACAGGTTGGGGGTGACCTAGGGAGTGGTTGGTTGTCTTTGGTAGGCTGGAGTGAGATTTCTGTGTGTGTGTGTGAGTGAGTGTGGGGTGTGTGTGTAGATTTTTGGATCAAGTTAGCCAGATTGATTCATATGCTTTCAGTGGATTCTTGTTGTCTTGTTGGGCTATGTATGTGATAAAGGGGAACCATACTGGGGTGAAGGCATCTTCTATTTGTCCCCACATCCGTTTCAGTTTATTGGTTAGTTTTTTCTAATAAGGCTGTTTCCCATACTATTTAATACCATTGGTCCATGCTTACTACTGACAGGTCTCTCCACTGTCTGGTTATGATGCCTCTGGCTGCTGAGAGTAGGTGGCTTATGAGCTCTTTATAATGTGAGTGGCCATTATTATCTTGGAATATGTTCAGTGGGACAAGTTCTAATACTTGCTTAGTTATTTTGCATATTTCTTGTATAACTGATGTCCAGAAGAGTTGGATTTGGTGACATTCCCATCACATGTGGAGGTATGTGCCTGTGGAGGTGCATCCTCTCCAGCATTTTGGTGAGGCTCCTGGGCATATCAGCACCAGTTTCTGTGGTGTTAGGTACAATCTGTAAATGAGTTTCAGAGTCAGTTCTTTTATTTTGCTTAGATGGATTTAAAGGGAGGTTTAGACCACATTCTATTTCATTGGGTGGGGTTAATCTCATAGC
Source organism: Podarcis erhardii (assembly GCF_964252035.2). Lineage (NCBI taxonomy): Eukaryota > Metazoa > Chordata > Lepidosauria > Squamata > Lacertidae > Podarcis > Podarcis erhardii. The sequence continues at coordinate 43,382,859 of NC_138513.1, forward strand.
CTATGTCATTGTTTTTTGATTACGTCGAGGGGGTTTGTAGGATTTTGGAGGAGTATTTTCTATATTGTGGATACCATCCCTTTGACGTCCAATTCACTCAAAATCAGTGCAAACATCGGCAAATGGTCCTCTGCAACTTTTGGTGGCACCCCATAAAATGAGCCTTTGGTTCACTCACCCGCAGGGTCACAGTTTCGCCGAAAAACCCTACCCTTCTCTTTGGTCAGTCAATCAGAGCCAATGAATTGGACTGCATTTTCTGGGGAAGGCTGGTGTTTCTAGGGTTACCATATACTTGTCAGCTGCATCATGAAATTCTGGTGCATCAGTACCCATACATTGGCAATGAGAATTCATGCTGAACAGGTCCTCCCTGTTTCAAAGGGTGCAGAGTGTGGTTGCATAACTACATTGTGCTCTTTTTGGCATCCGATGAAAACTTTTTTTATTTTCTCAGTCTTTTAAAACAGATGTTTTTACTACACTTTAGGTAGTTGGCACAAATCACTTCCCACCCAACCCCCTTGCTGGTTTTTAGAGCCCATATAGACAATGGGCTGGGTTTTATCCTGATTTTCATCTTATATTGTACTGATACAGTTTTAATAATATATAAACCAGGCAACAATATTTCAATATACACAATAGAACCTCTCACAGCCCCCTAATTCCTCACTAGACCATTCGTGTCTTTCTTGTCATGCTTTCCTATAGATTTTTTCTGACACAATCTCAAAGGGGCAAAGAGTAATTGCATTACTTGTTGGTTAATGTTGACAACCAATATATTAATAATAAATTAATGGTTGTTAAGTCATTTATAAAGTATTTCAAGGAGCAAGAGTTATGCAGCAATTGGAAATAAAAGGACAAACCCCCTTGGCTGGGGAGGGCAGGGTATAAATTAAAAATTATTATCATTATTATTATTAGTCAAGCTGATGGGTACCATGGCCATGAAGGGTTTATAAAGAAATGTTAAACATTATTGGCAGCATATGAGTAAAATGTTTAGGAATGCTTTGGCTCTACAAAAAACACACACAAAAATACTGTATATAAAGTATATAAATACCTACAAAATGGAAATGTCTTTTTCTTGTATTTCCTTGGGCCACGAGAGGGAGCCCAAGTGTAGTCAGAAAAAAAGGCACAGGGGTTCAGCGTGCCAAGGAAAAGTGCATTAATATTATGTAGGTGTCCAGGAATTCAGTGTCAGCTTAAATGCACGCCCAGATTGTAATACATACAGAGTTTAATTGAAATCATACCAAATGTATATGCATTGCTTCTCCAGCAGGCCAACCAGAAAAGCAGAATGAAGAGTCATTTTTCTTTCAATGAGTGGTTTCACACCCATTTGCTTCCTTGATACTTTCTCAAGCAAGGATGTGCAAAGGTTTGCAAGGCATGACACTATTTATGAAATGGCACCTGAAATGAAGTTACAATACTCATATCATTTTCTTCCCACCAAATGACTTGCTTTTCCACTCTTCCTATTTTCACAAAATTGATCATGGCTGATAAATCTAGAACCTACTTCAGTTGTTATTATCCTCTAGACATGGACATTTTGTAAAGAGCAATGCCATTCGACAGCAAATTTGGAACACGTCACCAAATACTTTCCAACAAACGCTAGCTCCATAAATAGCACGGGGCATCTTGGGCAAATAGTTCCTCTATTGTTGTACAGCCTATTGTTTTAACATTTCCCCCCATTGAGTGGAAAGTACATTGTTCATTAAGAAGTTCTCCTGCACAAGTCCAGCTGAAAGGGAGCTGTGCAAGAACATTGTGTTCTTCTTACAAAGGAGCACATTTATGCAATTCCCTTTTGCCTTAGCATTGCTTGGAGAGAAGTTCCCGGTGGATTGTGTCCTTAACGTTTGACATTCTCGTTATTCAACACTACCCAGTTTCAGATTTTGTAACACATGCTAACTACAGGCATATATTAATATATTATATTGGTATGCTAGGTATGCCAAACGATTCATGGAAGCCAGCAAAACAGAATTGTGCGACAACAATGAATTCGCCCAGAGTGCTCAGCTCATTAGTGTATCCACAATACCATACAGCATACAAATCAAACTTCTCTTCCTTTTAGTACTCATCTATTTATTTGTATTGTACTTCTATTATTGCATTTCAGATAATCCTGAAACAATTTATCCAGTTAAAGTGCTGGTCATTGACTGTAGCTATAAAAGACTTCAGTTTAAGAGCAACCTTCTAGCAAATGAGTCTGCCCAGATGTGATGATCTTCATCAGAGAGTCTCTTCTGAGGTTAGGGCAGTGATCATCAATAGGACCTCTCTGGTTGTGGTACCTGGCATGTGAAGTGTTTTTTTATTTGCCCAGGGAGTTTAATCTGATTGAAGAGCTGGTTTTAATCGGTGTTTTATGGTTTAGTCAACTCGCTGTTTTTTCCATGCTTCCCCCCTTTTAATTGCACACTCCCCTGGAAGCATATGCTGATGGGCAGCAAGCACATTACCCCCCACCCCAAAATAAAGGATACTATTGTTTCCTTGAAAATAGTGCTAAGAATTCTCTGAGTGGGTAAGAGCAGTGTTAATCTCACACAGCTGTCTCTCGAAATAAAATGGCTAATTGTCCAACGCAAGCTATGACCTAGGGAAATAATGAGTAAGAAAAATCTGATTTGAAAAATGGCATCAATCGGGGCCTCAGATTTTGCTGCCAATGATGTACTTAGGGGTCTCCGAGTCATCTTTTCCCTACGCAGCTGAAAAGGAGGCTATTGTCTCTCATGCCTTAACCAGAATATCGCTCCCTTGATCGCTGAACTTTTGCCTGAGTGCCTCTCTCTTTCGTAATGAAACGGGGCCACCCAAATATGAGGCAATTGTTTCTATACTCCCTGGAGAAATCCCTAGCTATGCCGAAGTACAGAAGTCTGCAAATTAAGAGGGAGTGGGGAAAAGAATCCTTTTGTTGTTGTTGTTCAAGACACACCCACCCACCCACCCCCCAAACACTGCATGACAAGAACCTAGTTTACAGAAGCCTGATGGCAACTGAGCCAAGCTCAAGGGCTGTGTTCCTTCTTGACTAGTCCATGGACAAAATAAAAGTGCACAACCACCCGACACTCTCCTGTGTGCATAAAAGGCCTCTGTGCCAGCGTTCCAGATTCGGCTAATGGATTGAAGTTGAATCCTGACAAGACAGAAGTACTATTTGGGGGGGACAGGGGGTGGGCTGGTGTGGAGGACTCCCTGGTCCTGAATAGGGTAACGGTGCCCCTGAAGGTCCAGGTGCGCAGCCTGGGAGTCATTTTGGACTCACAGCTGTCCATGGAGGCGCAGGTCAATTCTGTATCCAGGGCAGCTGTTTACCAACTCCACCTGGTACGCAGGCTGAGACCCTACCTGCCCGCGGACTGTCTCGCCGGAGTGGTGCATGCTCTGGTTATCTCCTGCTTGGACTACTGCAATGCGCTCTACGTGGGGCTACCTTTGAAGGTGACTCGGAAGCTACAACTAATCCAGAATGCGGCAGCTAGACTGGTGACTGGGGGCGGCCGCCGAGACCACATAAAACCGGTCTTGAAAGACCTACATTGGCTCCCAGTACGTTTCTGAGCACAATTCAAAGTGCTGGTGTTGACCTTTAAAGCCCTAAACGGCCTCGGCCCAGTATACCTGAAGGAGCGTCTCCACCCCCATCGTTCTGCCCGGACGCTGAGGTCCAGCGCCAAGGGCCTTCTGGCGGTTCCCTCATTGCGAGAAGCAAAGCTACAGGGAACCAGGCAGAGGGCCTTCTCGGTAGTGGCACCCGCCCTGTGGAACGCCCTCCCATCAGATGTCAAAGCGATAAATAACTACCTGACATTCAGAAGACATCGTAAGGCAGCCCTGTTCAGAGAAGTTTTTAATCTGTGATATTTTAGTGTATTTTTGGTTTCTATGGAAGCCGCCCAGAGTGGCTGGGGAAACCCAGCCAGATGGGCGGGGTACAAATAATAAATTATTATTATTATTATTATTATTATTATTATTATTATTATTATTATCCTACTGACCCACCTACCCCAGCTGATATACATCCTCCCGATGGAAACATGCAGATGGGGACAGGTAGGTTTCTGTGGAGATTTTCTGTAATAGTGGGCCTGAGGGTATTAACTATGTATGTGTGAATAGTTATTGTCTCACCTTTATTCTTGTAGATATATCCCTGCTTTAAGCCATTTACATATTGTCTTCTCTTGTAGATCATTTACTACAAAGGTTTGCTTTAATTATACATTCTCAACTTATTTTTAATTTTAATTTTTCCTTATTCTACTTGTTAATTCAGTGCAATTCTGTTACAATTGATTTTGACAATTGATAATTGATTTTGACAGCTCAATGACTAAGCTCTTTAGCGACGAAACGTCAGATTACCGGAACAGCGTCCAAGCACTGAACCGCTGGTATATCACAAGTGGACTCTTTATTACTGTGTTCAAGATAGAATCTATTTTGGAAGGAGAAGAAATGAGCACCGAACCACTGATACATTACAAGTGAATTATTAATTTACTGCGTTCGCTATTGTTTAAGAGAAAACTGATGGACTACCTCAACCCTCATCTTAGACTACTTGCTATGCTGGCTGGGGCTGATGGGCATTGAGGTCCAACATTTGGAGTGGTACAATCTCCACCTCCTGGTGTATACTCCGGCTTGGTGGAACGCTCTGCCTCATGAAACCAGGGCCCTGAGGGATCTGATTTCTTTCCGCAGGGCCCGTAAGACAGAGTTGTTCCGCCTGGCCTTTGGCTTGGAGCCAATTTGATTCCCTCCCTCCCTCTCTTTCTTTTTTCTTTTCCTTTCTCCTCCTGCGATGAGGCTACATTTTAATATTTTAATGTTTCAATATTTTAATGTTGTATTTTAATTTTGTTTTTAAGTTGTAATCATTCAACTTGTTTTTATTATTACTTGTTAGCCGCCCTGAGCCCGGCCTTGGCTGGGGAGGGCGGGGTATAAATAAAAATTATTATTAATTATTATTATTATTACTACTCTGATTTTCATTATCTTGTGGTGTCCTTTCCAATAATGCCAAATGTTAGTTTGGCAATGTCTATTCTTCTTTAGAAAGCTCAAAAAAGAAACATGGAAGATGGAATAGAAATGACTTGATCAAGGCCCTGAAAACTTATCAGTGGCAGCCAGGGGTGGGAATGTGTGTCATGAGATTAAAATCTCTTCCTGTGCACTATACAGGGATATTGCAGTTCTAGAACTAGACCCCCCCCCCTTTTCTCCACAACGTAACTCTATTATGTTCCAATTTAAAGCCAACGACCATGTAATGCTATAGAGCAAAGGAGATGGTATTGAAGGGGGGAAGTTGGGTTGGGGAAGTGTCCGTTGTCCTTTCCCCATTCTTCAAATTCCCAATTCTGAAAAGAAGCATTCCTCTTAAGGGGTGGAGATAAACTGCAACATTGTGTTGCTGGTCCCACTTGTTTTCCTATATTTCTTACACATTTCAGAACATGATACTACATGCAGTAGCAGTTAATGTTCTAGCACAGTTTGGGCGTGTGCAGAACAAACAGGTTTAGTATGACTTTCTGGTTAGAAATATATATTGTTGGGAGTCATTTTAGTTAAACCCAATACCTTAGCAAGGTAGTAATAATGTTCTTTGTGGGAGTATCTAGTGAGCTCAGAAACTTACTCAGTATTTTATATCTTGTGCCCACAGCAAACAGTTTTTAAATCATACCACAATCCTGATTTTAAAATATATGCTTGACAGCGTCTTAATAAATGGTAGAAAAAGCACAGAAATGAAACAGCATTTTGACTAGACTTTTAAAAAAATACTGCAAATGTATTCTCCTGCAACATTATTTTGCCATGTTTATATGTTTATAGCAAAAGTGAAATAGTTAAGATGTTCAGGCTAATGAACATAGATTTACTGGTCTCTAGCTCCCTGAACAAGTTCAGCATAATGTGTAAAAGCACTTACAATCTAATCATACAGGCATAGGCTCTCTCCGAACAAGAGCCTTTGCATATTTCAAGAGTCCAGGATACTGTGGACGGTCTATGGATAAACATTATGTTGAATGAATTTAGGATGGTGCTTATGCTTATTCAATTCCAAACCATCTCCTTTGGCTGAAGATCACCCAAATAGCCAATAGTTACATTGTTTTGTGTGGCAAACCGCTTTGTGGCATTTTTTGCAAAGGACAGTTTATACAGTAGTACCTCGGGTTAAGTACTGAATTCGTTCCGGAGGTCCGTTCTTAACCTGAAACTGTTCGTAACCTGAAGCACCACTTTAGCTAATGGGGCCTCCTGCTGCCACTGCATTGCCGGAGCACAATTTCTGTTCTTATCCTGAAGCAAAGTTCTTAACCTGAAACACTATTTCTGGGTTAGCGGAGTCTGTAACCTGAAGCGTATGTAACCCAAGGTACCACTGTACATTTCTTAATAAATAAAAAAATATTCTGTGAATCTGACATTTACAATGAGCTTTCCAAAAAATGACATCTATTTCAGATGAACCAAATATTTTGCAGGTGACCTTTTAGAGCTTTTTGCAGTCTGCTGGGGTTTGAATCATCCTCAATAATCTAATGTATTCCACACACCTGACTTCCTGACTACTGATTCAATCTCTAGGGCACTTTAAAAAAAAATTAAACAGTCCCAATACTGTATATGCAGGTCCCACTATGCGAACATAATCTATTCCAGATAAATGGTTGGTAAGCCGAGTTCTTGCGTAGCAAGCCAACAATTTCCCAAAGTCCCGAAGCATTCCCATGAAAAGTTAACCCCCAAAATGTATGTCTCTCTTACTACGCTGCCAGATATTGCACTCGATTGGAGGATCTTTCCCAGTGTGCAATGATTTGTATGTTCGGATATCTGAATCAGACATTTGTGTAGTGATGCTAGGTAGGAATCCTTCATGCATGGATAACTGAAGGTTCATATAATGAGTGTTCACATAGCAGGACCCGGGTGTACAAGACTGTGGGGGACAGCACAGTTTAGTTACTCCTATTATGAAAGCTCACCAGTCCCATGTGAATTACCTTGATGTGTCTTCATTCTAGTGAAAACAGGATGAAATCCCTAGTGAAGCTGAACCACCTGGGATCACCCAAATGGATTATATTTGATACTGTGCTGTTGGCACTATTTTGCTAAACCACAGCAGCCTGTCCCATTAGATTTCCAATAATACCGTAAACTACAGCATGAATGCAAAATACCGGACAATTGGGCAAAGAGCTGACTAGCAGCCACTGCTTTCAAACCATAGGATCAGATTGTAAATACAACCGTATACCGTACTTTCAGTCTGAATACAAGAAAAGCGAGGGAAGCCTCTTCAGGGCTTTTTCGCAAACGCACATTCTTCTGCCGCAAAGCTGTACCTGTGGAACATGTGGCTTGGTGCTTCTGTGACACAAGATCCTGCCTAAACTGGTCCCTTTTGACCCATCCCTTTCCTAACCATTCTCTGCCATTTGTGTGCAGCCTGTGACTTGATAAAATGGAAGCTAGGGCCGGGGAAACTTGCAAAGCGAGTCAAAGCCTTTTCATAGAAATCTATGGCATGGCACATATGAACACCCACCATTGGGACCGGTATTCTTCTTTGACACACGACCAACCATGGCAGAATGCGTTTCACTAAATTGTCCCGGGTCCTGGTGCATGATCGAGGGCTCGCCCGCACTTCTGCTTGTCCTCCTGTTTCCCTCAGAGAAAACCTGCTCTTGCGCCCCTGAACTGGAGCAAATGCCAATTGGGTTTCGTGCAGATGCATGTTTGCTCTGATTCAGAGGAAAGAGCAGGTTTTTAGGGGGAAAGCGGCAGGCCTGGGTAGAGGGTACGCTGTGCCCCAGGCCTTGGAGGATTAAGGTGGCTGGAAGGCCCCACCAGGGACTGGCTGCTTTTTTAAAATTTGAGTTTATACTAAATTTTTAAATTTTAACTGTGAGTCTCAGATAACCTCTGTACACGTCTGCTGGCAGGGCAAGGAACAAACCCCTTGGACCCGCACTTTCTAAGCACTGGACAAGCCAAGTATAGATGAGCTCACAACCGAGATGTTTTGTATGTGTATTAATGTTTCTATACTGCTGAAAATTTAAATAAGCAGTTGTTTTTTAAAGTTTTGGCTGGAATAGCCAGATAATGCGATCTTTCCTCCCACAAACAGGAGCCTTGGCCTGGAGAGAGAGAGAGAGAGAGAGAGAGAGAGAGAGAAAGCTTTGGGTAGTTTTATTGCAGAATATTCCAGTTTCCAACTACTGTACTTGGGTCGTGAGGATTAAAAATTATTCCCTGGAAAGAAGTCCCAGCGAAACAAGAATGGATACAAAAATTTATGGAATATGCAGAAATAGCGGAACGTACGGGTAAAATATGAAATTAACAAACTTTTTAAATAAATGAATGGAAATGTTTTATTGAAGATTTACAAATAAACTGTAAACAGATAAGAACATTGGCAGGATTAAGGTGGCTGGAAGGCCCCACCAGGGACTGGCTGCTTTTTTAAAATTTGAGTTTATACTAAATTTTTAAATTTTAACTGTGAGTCTCAGATAACCTCTGTACACGTCTGCTGGCAGGGCAAGGAACAAACCCCTTGGACCCGCACTTTCTAAGCACTGGACAAGCCAAGTATAGATGAGCTCACAACCGAGATGTTTTGTATGTGTATTAATGTTTCTATACTCCTGAAAATTTAAATAAGCAGTTGTTTTTTAAAGTTTTGGCTGGAATAGCCAGATAATGCGATCTTTCCTCCCACAAACAGGAGCCTTGGCCTGGAGAGAGAGAGAGAGAGAGAAAGCTTTGGGTAGTTTTATTGCAGAATATTCCAGTTTCCAACTACTGTACTTGGGTCGTGAGGATTAAAAATTATTCCCTGGAAAGAAGTCCCAGCGAAACAAGAATGGATACAAAAATTTATGGAATATGCAGAAATAGCGGAACGTACGGGTAAAATATGAAATTAAGATAACAAACTTTTAAAATAAATGAATGGAAATGTTTTATTGAAGATTTACAAATAAACTGTAAACAGATAAGAACATTGGCAGGATTATTGGAATAGCCTGCAGTTTTATAAGAGTATATATTTAAAGTAGATGAATAAATGAGTAAATTAATTTAATTTGGAATAGGCAGAATATATATATAATATATAATATATATATATATATAAACAAATTTAAAGAGCCACAGAAAGAGGGCGAAGTTGAGTTTTGAAATGTTGAAGATATTGTAAAATTATTGAAATGTAAAAAACTGAAGATCATAAACAAAACACTAATTTATAAAAAGAAAAATTATTCATTTAGGCACTTGGCTGATAGGCAGATCCTCAATAAGTCTGCCGCAGCTAGGGTTACCACATGTCCTGTATGATACAGGGTTATCCTTTATTTTGATGTAAAATGTTATGTCCTGTACTGATAAAGCGTTTTGGACTGTATTTCAGGTCCTCTCTCTTGCTCTCTGCCAGGTTAAGGATCCTTTCCAAATGCATGCGTTTGAAACGTTGTGTGAAATGCAGATTTACAAATTCACGTGTCCGTGTCTGCGTGACAAACAGGGGCCAGCCCCTGCCAGGCAGCAATAGATTGGGATGGATTGCTTTGGAGTCCCTTCAACCTTCCTTCATGCAACCGTTATGGGGGCTATCTTTGAATACGCGCGGGAAAAAGATGCGCGCCGCGCAGGCGCTGTACCGAGCGACGAATAAAAAGAAGGAAGGAAGCAGGGCCTCCCGCAACCACCCCTCCCATCTCCCTCCCCGGGATTGGTTCTTGGGACGCATGCGCATGGCGCCTCTTTCGAGAGGCGCTGGAAGACACGGGGTGCGCGCGCGGGCGCGCGCGGCCCCTCTCTTTCTTTTCTCTCTCACTGGCAGGGGCGGAGCAGGGGGCGGGCCCGCAGAGGCGCGAGGGGAAAGGAGAGAGAGAGAGAGAGAGGGCGCGGAGGAAGGGTTTCTGCACATGCGCAGGAAAGTGATGGTCGGGGAGAAGCGGCGGAGCGTCGCTGAGGGAAGCGGGGACGCGCGTGCGCACGCGCGGGACGGGGGCAAAGAGGAAGGAAAAGGCGGGGCCTGGTCGGCGAAAGCGACGCCCCCGGCGTGCGGCGACTCGAGGCGGACGCAACTTCCACAGGACGGAGCCCCCGCCGGCGCCCTGAGGAGAGGAGAGCGGCGCGAGCTCGCTGGGGCCCTTCGCTTTCCTCCTCAGCCTCCGCGCGCAGCATGAGAGTCCCGCCTTCCCCGCAGCGACGCGGCGGCGGCGGCGGCGGCAGCAGCAGCTCCGGCCGCTTCCTGCTTGCCTTGGTCCTGAGGAGCGGCCACCCTTCCTCCTCCTCCTCCTGCTGCCGCTCCTCCTCACTGCGGTGAGAGGCTGAGGGGCGCCTGGGCGGCGAACTGCGGCGCTTCCCTGGCCCGGCCTTGAGGGAGCGAGCGAGACCCCATTGGCTTCTTCCCATGCTCTCCGAAAGTGCCCCGCCGCCTCCCCGCCCTGCTCGCCTGGCCTCGGAGGACTTGGGAAAGAGGTTGCTTCGCGCCGCTGCCGACATCGCCACCGAGAACCTCGGAGGGGGGAAAGAAAGTGGGAGGAGGACCAGGAGGGAAACCACCGCGGGCATCGCCACCCCGACCCCCAAATAAACACCTTCTCCTCCCCTCAGATCTTGCGTTGGAACAGCAATCACTGGAGACTTGTTATTTGAATCATCATCATCATAACCTTCATTTTTTGGGGGGGATGATTTAATGTTCTCTTTTTGTCAAAGGACTGGTACTTTTCCTAGTTTTGGGGGTTTTTTTTCTGGGAAAAGGGAACTGTGAAGGGAGAGCTTTCCTGGATTTCACTGCACCTGGGAATTCCTTCTGGGCTGGTTCAGATTCCTCCCCGCGAACATACATACATATAAGCTGTAAATAAACACGGATCAGAGGTTTGTTTTCAGGCGAAGGTCCTTTCCAACCAACCATGGAGCATAGCAGAATGGATTACTTCTGCGATCAGGTGCCGCAGAAAGATGTGGGCCGCAGGATGCAGGTCGGCCAAGAATTTCTGGAGTATCTGAACGATCCCAGCGTTTCCACTGATCTTGAGCAGGATCAGCAACGCCTGGATAAAGTCATTGATGAATTGACAGGATGGGTGAACTCTAGTAATTATAAGGTAAGCTTATTTGTGCTTTATTTCGTTTGCAGCGGGGAAACGTATTTTTACGTGGCCCTCGTTTTCGTAAAGTGTTTTCTTTGTGGCTTGCCCTTTCAGTGAACCTTCTGTGGGCCAAAATCAAGTTTATTCCCGGATTTTAAAATGTTTCTTATGGGTTTGAGATGCTTGTTTTTCCAATACCTTCTTATTGTACCTATTAAATAATGTACTGGCCCAGGAGTGAAAGGGCAGCATCCAAATAGAAATGCATTAAGACTGCAGTCATATATTTGCATCATTGGATTCAAGGAGTTTTCTTCCATATAAAAATATGCAGGGTTTGGCAGTGTGTCATCATGCTGATCCGATTTTAGGCTGCAGTGCTGCCTCACTTACTTGGGAGTGTCCCAGAGAAGTCACTTGGGCTTTCTTCGGAGTAGGTTATAGGAGTACACTGCTAGACACAATGCTCCTTGTTAAGGGTTTTTGTTTACTTTCCAAATTAAGTTCTTTCTGTGGAGGGCCAACAAAGCCTAAGATAAGTCAACAATGTGCTGAAACAGTCCGGTTTGGAGGGTAAATAGGAGTTATTCTCTATGGTGATAATTTAATCCCAGGGTTTTTCATTACACTTTCCAGAAAATTTGTAGCGACTCTTTGAATTTTCCATGCTGTTTTTTCTTTTCTTTTTGGCTGTCACATAGGAAAATAGTAATTATTGAGAGATGAGGTGTGGAAAACGTGCTTAAAATAAAAAAAAAAAACTTTTGAGATTGCGGTAGAAAACTTGAGAATGTTGTTGTATTACCTACCAGTGATGGACTTGACCATTTCAATAGCTAGTCAGTGACTTAACTACTGTATAGCTCATTTACAGTCCTGTCATCTGGTGGCGGTATTGCTCCATAACCCAGGCTTCAGATGTGTTGATTACTCAAATTCCCCAGAGATGAATCTGTGTGTATAATCTGTGCATATCATATATATATATACGTTTATGCATGTGCATGCCCGCAGTTGCTATGAATTATTGGATACTAATTTAAAAAATGATTTGTAGTGCCTTTAGGTACATTCAGACATGAGTCATATTGCAAGTACCTAATCCAATAGAGCAAAAAGAGATTGAGATGTTTATGCTTTTGTGTATTGGTGAGTACCATAGATTTTCAAAACACTGCACGTGACTGTACCCACGTATGTGGAACAGATGGATTCTTGGTGGTGTTCATACTTGCTTTTAGTTAGTGACTTTCCCAGTTACACTCTCTTTATTTATCTTTAATGAATGATCTGTATGAGGGTTAGATTTAATAGGCAGTATAATAAAGACAACTTCATGAAGAGAAATGGTAAAGAAAAAATAAGCTTGAAGGCAGGATACAGGAGCAAACACCTACATGGAGATGGAAAGAATGGAGAAACAAGGTAAATATTTTGAAAGTACTAGAATCAGTTTCTTCAGTTAACAGCTAAGATACCACATTTCCCAACAGCTTGAGTTTTGTTTAGATGCATAGTTAGCTATTCCCATTATTTTGTTGTTGTTGTTTTAGATGTGTAGTTAGCTATTCCCATTATTATTATTATTTTGTTGATTTGTTGTTGTTGTTGTTGTTGTTGTAAAAAGCATGTTTGTAGATGGGCAGATGTTAAGTGTTTAATATAGAAATGCAAATGTTAGTACAGTATTTCAGCCAGAGCTTTAATACTTACTTCACAACTATAAATCATTACTCTAAGAATTGCTTTAAAATCACAATTTTAGAATTAAAAAGAAATCTTAACTAACCTTAATTCATAGTAGTTGTGTGTGTAAAAATAGTAAATCTATAGCTAATCTAGTGATACTTTTGAGTAAGCATGCAGTTCTCAAGGGGCTGACTCCATTTACCTGGGAGTAATCTTCATTGTAATAAGTAGGATTTAGGATTGTAATGTTAGTCTATTGCAGCAATTTCAACTTGTGTCCTCTGACAGCTTCAAAAATGAATCTGTGTCATACTATAAACTTTGAGAGTCCTCTTTATCAGATGCATACTTTTTTGTTCTATTCAAATATCATTTTGTTTCTTCTGGTGTCCAGAAATTCTGGATGTTTCAGAAATTTCCTTACAGATGCAAATCTCTTAAAAGTAGGGAAAATTTCAACAGTGGAGTCAAATGACCAAGAAATACAATATATTATTGGTGGCATTTGTATGGAGAGTTTGATTTTTAAAAAATATATATTTAAATTTATAATTGTACAACAGCAATAACTGACAATTAAATAATATGTCTATTAATTCTATAATCTGTTAATTTTAGCACCTGTAGTGATAGTGTGTGTGTGTGAGAGAGAGAGAGCCTACATCTCAATTGAGTCCTAAATAAATAGGAACTTGCTAAACTATAATTTATCTGAGTCACTCAGTCGAAGAATAGTGATTTTAATTCAAAAGCAGAGGTCCAGAAATGAATGAGGGAACATTTCCATCTTCTGCCTAGAGGCTGATTTACTTTTCCTGCATAGATAGCAGAAGTGGATTGTTGGCAGAGGATAGCATACATTGGATTAAAGATGATCAACTGAATGAGTTTCTAATTGTATGGCTGCTGTTATTAGGTTCTTTAATGGTTATGTCTTGAATGGATGTGGGCAGGGGATGGTGGGAAGAGTTTGAGATTCAGGTTTCTTGCAGGACCTCACTCTTTGGTTCTTTGATATTGTTTTTACATAGTAAATTATAGTGTTGGTGTATTCTCTGTAAGCAATGGCAAGCCTGTCACTGGCATCCAAGAGGACCTATTGTTGAGAATGCCTATCTTAGCTCATTAAAACTTCACATGGAAGTTGTACAGGCCAACAAGCAAGTCCCCGCCCCCCCCAAATATTTGGAGCCTGTCCTGGGTACAAAACTGGCCTTTACAAATCCCTTTCTTTAGTTCCTTGTGTCGTCGGTATTGCAGTTTTGAGAAGAACATCAATTGTAAATTCTTCAGGGGTGAATTTCTGTAGAAGAATTTGGCACAAATACAGTTGTGACCTTCATAGTCAAACACGTGGTCTGCTCTGGGTGGTAGCTGGAAACATAAACACATGATGCAGCCTGGGTTTTTGGCATAAGGTGACTTATTTGTCTACCATATAGTTTCCCTGGGTATCCAGAAAGTGCAGGTGTGTTTTGAAGATCACTCACAGTTCACAATGTTGTTAACTGGGCCAAAGTTACTCATTGAAATTATATCACATTGTCACAGCAGTCCCTGTTTCAGGAATAAGTACCTATCTGCTCTCGTCTCTTTCTTCAGCTACTGTCATAGGAATTGTGACCAGACTAATTTACTGGCGACATTATTGCTTAGATTGTAATCCAGTAACAACAGGCCACTTCTGGAGCCATGGAGCCATTTAGAATTTTCAGAAGTGTTTTGGCCACCACCACAAAATTCTGCAGTTGAGAGCATTGTGCAGCATGTTGTAGGCACTAGAGATACATTATGCTTCCATATCTAGCTTGTTGTAAATGAGTAGAGTTGGGTATGCTGTTCACTCACTGCTATGAAAGCATTCCCTCTGCTGGTTAATTATGTGTTTACCCTCTTCTGTTAGAGTCCTTGTTTCACTCAACACTAACTTATAAGGTGGATAGTTAGCTTAAATTGTTTTTGCATACTCTTCAATGATAGGAGGGTGTGATATACCTAACAGGAATCTGCCTAATGCAACATTCCCACATATACCTGTCTTATTTGCATGTAGAGATAGCAGGGGAGCACTGAACAGTTCTCAGCCACTATGTGGGATCTAGGACCAATGTGAAAATTTAAATCCTCCAGGACCCAGTGATGTTTTGGAGAAACAGTTTTGCAGCCGCTTAGCAGGTGTGGCATCACCATGTAAGAATGTATACAGTATTTATATTTAAAATTTGCAGACAGAGTTCTTCTGGACAAGTGCAGCTCTATAGCTATGGAAAGCACATGGGCAGGGAGTTGATCCAGGAGGTTTTGTTCTGAAGAGGTTAAAGTCCAAGGGGTACAAGTTCAACTGGCTGGTAGAAAAGTAATTTTTGCCATTCTCCTGTTGATAACAGAGATGGTTTGAGAGTTGAGTATATTTTGAATTGTATATGGATGAGAATTAAAAAAAATTGTGGGTAGTTATTCGGGGGGGGTGTTGATTTTTGAAGACTATTTCTGTGTTATAATATTTCATCTTCCTGAGCATTCTGATGTATGTGTTATGCTTTAAATTTGAGGTTGAACCATAGAATGACTGGGCAGTTCAGCATATTTTAAACAATTTTGCTATAAATGATATAAATATATCATGTTAAGTTCTAGGAATAATGGGTAGCTGGTCTGTTTCATTTTTAATATGAAAGTCTTGGTTTTGAACTCAAAAGGATGAGCAAATGCTTCTAGTCTTAAAGTATGAGGTTTTACGCAGAGGTGGTAGAATTAGTGTGTTAAATGTCTCTTCAAGGCTTCCCCAGCAGTCCCCACCAAGCTAAATAACACCTTTAATTCTCTACTAAGAGAAATGCTCTCTTTTAAAGAATAGCTTTGCACACCTTTTTTCAATTTTAGTCTTGAAACCAAGTGAAATTTGCGTTTCTTTGGATAGGCCACTGAATTTTAAGTAAGGGTGTTGTGCTTGAATTTTCATTGTTTACTCTGCTGTCACCTTGGGATTAGTCAGAAAGAAAACCACACCTTGCTTGTAGGCACTTGTGGTCCTAAACTACTTGCTATGCTGTACTTGCAATTCATAGCTTTCCTCTGTTATGCAACTCAAAATGTTTTCTAAGTATAAATGTTGCTAGTAAACATTGGTAGTTAAATGAAAGTATAATAGAAAACCCCACTATTGCATTTCTTTTAAAAAAACAATATTATTGTGTTTACTTTATGGCTTGCTGTTTAGATTTTCTTCAGATTTGAAACATTTTTCCCCATATAGGTTTTGCAACATTGCCCCCAGTGCTTATCCTTGCTCTGCACTAGCTTATGGACAGTAGTATGCAGAAAGGATTAAATATTTGTCTCTGCTAGGCATAAATCACAGAAGAAAGGCCTAGTGGGCTCCTGCAGTTCTAAGAGCATTTTTTATAATGATGATAAACAGTGGTGAGAGAATAGATTTCTGTGATCAAACTTTCTCAAGAAGAGCCCAAGTTGCTGTTCCTTAAATTTAGGTCTCCAGGTGGTGTTGACCTATAATTTCCATCAGCCCCAACCAGGTAAGACAGCAGCCAAAGATGATGAAAATTAGTCAAAAAACCTATGGGGAACCAAGGTGGAAGAATATTGTCCAATCTTTTGCCATTCATCCATAGTCATGGCACTGTGTGAATAAGTTTTTAATTGTGGTTTCTTACTCTGAAAGCTTACATATGTGATGCTGACTTAGATGGCTTAATCAGCTTTTTGTACCTGTAGTTGTCCAAAAGTGATGGACTTCAGCTTCCATCAGCTGTTGTGGCCAATGGTCAGGACTGATGAGAGTTGTAGTTGAAAACATCTGGAGGAGAAACTAGGTTCTGGAAGACCTGGAGTAGATGGTAAGCCATCACCCAAACTTGCATTTTTAAGATTTCTCATTATTTTCACAGGTATCACTACTTGGATTAGATCTTCTCGGTGCCTTTGTTGACAGACTTTCAGGACGCTTCAAATCCTATATAGGACCTGGTGAGTGAGTGGCTTTAAAATGTTATGTGTAAAAGAACTGAAGATAAGCAATTTGGTGATTCTCTTAGGATGCCTTTTGTTCAGTTTTTCAAAGTAAAAAATACACACATACTATGTTACTTGTCTTTAGTATGAGAAAGCTAAGATTAGTATCCAAATGTTAATACCTGTACAGTTGTGTTAAATTCAAAGGATTGTGTTATAGTACCCGAATGCATGGTTTTGTTGCACACTTTGCTCAGATGTTGGTCTTCTGTCTGTCCAGGGCGATGTAGCGATATATCACCCAGGACTGGTATGAAACTGCTGCGCACCTGAGTCCCTCTGCTAGCAGCGCCCTCTAGAGGGACTCAAGAGTCTTCCTCCAGTGGGCGCTGCTAGCTGAGGGACTTGAGAACGGTGGCTGTTGCATGAGTGACATACTGCTGAGTAAAACCAGCATCACGGTCTGCCCTCATACACTGCAGAGGAAGAAACAAGCTGCACCAGCAAGGCGCCAACACAACGTCTCCCTTCGCATCTTTAAACTGCTCAGCTGAGAAGCCTGCAGCTGCCCTTGCATCAGCTGAGCAGTTAATGGAGCCCTCAGCCCGGCGCCGGCGGTGGAGTGGGGACTCCATGAAACTGCTGGGCTGTGGGGCATACGGTTGGCACTCCCCTCAGCTGAACAGTTAAGGGAGCCAGCGGCGGGATGGGGGCTCTGTGAAACTGCCCCTCCTAACTGAGCAAAGCATCAGGCCCCCAGCTGAGATGCAGGCAGGGGAAGTTGCATTGGCCCCAGCCTATGTGCTGGGGTGAAAGGGCCTCAGCTCCTGCAGTTAGAGCTGTGACAGTTTCACCCTTCGTCTCGTCAGCTGGGGCCAATGCAGCTTGTTTCAACATCGCAGTATATCACCAAACCATGATGTTTGGTGATACATAGCAATGTTGAAAGCCTAACATCACACAGCCCTAGTGTAAGGTTAGCACCCATATCTACTATATCCAAAGCTACAGACTTCTTGAAAATAAAAAGCCCAAAGTCCTCTAAATACATGGTCCTGTTTATCCTGGCCACAGGCAAAATTGGATCTAAAATCATAGGACTGTGATTCAGTGAACTAATGCAGGCATGTCCAACTTTCAAGAGACTGAGATCTACTCCCACTATAAAAAAACTGGCAGTGATCTACCAAAGTTGTTGAGCTATTTTAAGGAAATTTTATAGACTACCATTGCCTTCTAACAGCAGTTACTGTCTACTAGCTATGGGCACTCAAGTGGGGCATTCCACTCCCTTGGTTATGTATTATTTTTTTAAAATTTTCTAAGTGATGCAGCATTTTGTTACTATTGAGCATACTCATTCCTCATTGAGCTTTCAGAGAACCCTGTAGGCTCTTAATATTTTTTTTGTGTACTGCAAATCTTGGGGCTCACTTGAGCATGCTAATGCGTCACCTTTGTTTCTAAGTGACCCTGTTTTGGTTGAATTTATTGTTGTTACCCACCACCCAAGTTTGCTGTTAGAGGGAGTGATGTATTTATTGTGTGTAATACTGTTTTAGCAACTTTTAAGATGGCAGGTCCTCTGGCTTGTGCATTAATCAACTTGGATTGACTAGGAAGAATTCCAGTTGCTAGCATAACATTGCCAAGTGACTAGATTTTGAAAAAGTTTCCAGTTCACTATTGTGGGCATATGTGTTTGCCTGGTTTTGATTTAATAGAGGTTGTGTTCGTATGAGGAAATTCTAATTAGTACTTTTAAAGGGCTCTCTTTCCAGCCTGCCAATCTTATTCAGATCAAATCACAGCATGACTTTGGTCATGCAAGATCAGTTATGACATTAAGTACCACTTAGCTTCATTATTCTAGGATTAAAACTTTTCACTCATAAAATACTACTTTTGAATCTTTGAATGTTTGACTTGTCTGAGGGTGTAAATGGAATTTTTCTGTTCTTCTGTTTGATGCTTTGTTTAGAGCTTAAGGAATATTCCTGAGGATGTTAAAAGAATTTACATGGACTTAATTCCCACTAAAGGCAGTGGTTTTCAAACTTCTTTTTCCAGGCCACACTATCAGAATAAAAATTTGCTCGCACCATACTGAATTTTTTATTAATAAGAAATACATTGAAAAACAAAAAGAAACGACCAACAGTGCTTGATTTTGAAAAGATATCTATTAATATTCTAAAAGTAAATATATATAAATTTATATTAATACTAATAATACTAGTACTATACTATACTGTTTAAATCTTTCTTTAATTGCCATCGAATCTTTCCGGCACACTTGCCACCCCTCCTCCTACACTACTGTGGCACGCAAACCCCTTTGAGAACCACTGCACTAAGCAAACACTTAGTTGGATGTTGTGGGGAAAATTTGCAATACTGTTTTTAATGGAAATTAATAGTGCATTTGTCCTAAATAATAAATTAAACTCTCTTGTGTACATAGTTCCCATTAACTCCAGTGTGGTAACTAGATCTGGCTGTGCCGCCCACCTATCAATCACTTGACATATTCTCAGGGGTTCATTCTCAACACTGATCAGCTGATGGGTGCTGAGAGGGAGTCCCTTTGAAGTCCATTTGCAGATGTGGTTTGGATTCAAACCACACCCATAAGTAGATGTTTTCTCTTTGCGGACTGACAGAAGGAAAATGTCAGTCTGCAGGCACAGTTTGAATCCACACCACCTCTGCCATGTCTTTCCCTGCCCCACTCTGCCACCACAGATTATGTTAGATGTTGGGCACGTGAGAAAAAGGTCTCATAGATATAATGAGGCTCACCAGCCAAAGGTTCCTCACTGCTGCCATAGCTCAAAGTGTGTGTAGTGACTAAGCAATCCCCAAACAATCTTTAATGAAGATGCTTTCAGAAGTAGTATTTGAATATTTACTAAGAAGGTAGTTCTAGGACTGAGCCAAATGAACATTAGATGATCTCACGGAGTGAGGTGGAGGTGGAAGAACTCTTCTCATAAGGTCAGGTGGGGTGGGCTTATCTTTTGAAGTGGCTGTGCGGTCTTCCCATTTCTTCCCCCCTTCCATGTTTTAATCAAGCCCCTGCACTCTTCAGCCACCTGTGACCATTGCTAAAAACCATCTCTAATGAATAGACCTGGGCAAAGCATTTTATGAAGTTGCATGGTTTCCAGCAACACTGTACAGAAAAAAAATCAGATTGCTCTATGCCAGGCAGCCATCATATTTTCTGTACTGTGTTTCTGGGACTACATAGTGTCATCACATAACTCCCTTCCCAGTACTGTTAATTAAGTCCCCCCCCCCCCCAGCATTACAGCTGTCTGCTGAGTGCAGAGGCTTGTCTTTGTTCCGAGTTGAATAAGGAGGGGGACAGAGAAAGATTGTAAGTACCCCACCCAGCTGATCATGCTGCGGCTTTCACTGGAGCTCCTCAAAGATCAGAGATGTTTTGCTACATCTCTGCTTTAATATGAAGGTCCAGCAAAGATGGGAGAAGGGAATCATGTGCAGCCTTATGTGCTGCCTTATGTACTGCGTCTACACATGCTGCTGTGTCACTACATGCTGCGTTAGCACACATGGGATCTGTGTCCTGTTTAGATTATTAGCTTCTATGTTCAAAATTAAATTTGAACCTGGGTGTATAGAATGCCAGACAGGTAAGATTTTCTTGCATGCCTGACATCATTTTTAGCTGAGGCTCCAGTTTTAATGAGCACTAGTAAGCAAAGACATTTGTGAATACGTTTATCATGTGGTGTCATCTTTGGTTCCAAGCCATGATATATCATGAGAAAGTAGTGTTAGAAAAGTCTTGTGTGAAAATATTCAAACGCATACTTTTGTAACAGTTTCAGGTCATCGGGTGCCTTGTGTCATGGTTTGTTTTTTCTGTTGAAGTTACAGCTTTATCTGAATGCATTTAAGGAACCCTTGAAACATTAAAGTTTCTGCCAATGGGCCAGACATTTCAACACAAGGGTTAAAAGCAATAACAAATTAATGGCTTCCTCAGAACTTAAGTCTGATTAACTAGTCAAACCTATGTGTTTGATTACCTTTTCAGCCTGCATTGCTCCCCTCCTGCCTTCTGGTTCTGAATCTCCTCCTCTTATTGAAAAAAATCAGAAAATAAATATTCAGTCTTTATGAACTGGCATGGCTAGGCAGACGAGTCCCTGGATGTGGGTTAGGGTCAAAAGACTGAAATTTCTGCCTGGTGTTGTCTAGCATTTGGGGATAGAAGCTGGTAAGAAGACGTTGTCTATGTAATAATAGATTTTGGAATTGTTACAACAATAGCTAGGTTAGAATTCTTACTCCAAATCAATAACTTTGTCTTGGATTTTATATGTTCAGAGACTGGCTTCCATATTTTGTGCTTTTCTACAAACAGGACGTGTAGAAAGCTGATCGCACATACAGATCTGTATAGAGAAGTAATTAGTACACTTTTGCCCAATGTTCAGTGTGAAAATGTACAGGGACTTTCTATTTATTTCATAAAATTCATATACCTCTTGATTATTATTTTTTTAAAAACCTCTCAAAGCAGTTTAAAAAACCTTAAAGCAGTACAGCCTTCTTCAGTGATCTTCTTACTAAACTTGGGACTGGATGAGGTGGAATCACTTTTACAGTTAGTTACCAGGTAAAATTTTATTCAGAATTTGCATTCCATATATATTATTAATTCTTATTTCTGTCCTCTAGTTCTTATAGTTTTGATGGATCGAATGGGAGATGCCAAAGATCAAGTTCGAGATCAAGCACAAAATCTTGCATTGAAATTAATGGACCAGGCAGCTCAGCCAATGGTATGATATTTCCAGAAATTTGTACAGTACTCCAGATCTATTTATGTTCTGTAAAATGCTCCGTTATGATAGGGTAAGGTAAAGGTAAAGGTACCCCTGTCCGTACGGGCCAGTCGTGTCCAACTCTGGGGTTGTGCGCCCATCTCACTTAAGAGGCCAGGGGCCAGCACTGTCTGAAGACACTTCCGGGTCACGTGGCCAGCATGACAAGTGGCTGCATCTGGCGACCCAGCGCAGCACACGGAAACGCCGTTTACCTTCCCGCTAGTAAGCGGTCCCTATTTATCTACTTGCACCCCGGGGTGCTTTCGAACTGCTAGGTTGGCAGGCGCTGGGACCGAACGACGGGAGCGCACCCCACCGCGGGGATTCGAACCGCCGACCTGACGATCGGCAAGTCCTAGGCGCTGAGGTTTTACCCACAGCGCCACCCGCGTCCCTTATGATAGGGTAACCTGTGACAAAGAAGGGAAAAATTCCTCTACCTTTTTATACTTGTGCAGCAGAAGAAATCTCAGCTGGTGTGGTTTTTGTTACCCACATGTGAAAAGCTGTATCCAGTGTTAGAAACTGAGATATGAAAGCTAGGGGCTAAATAACGCCTTAAACCTAGGTTATGGGAGCAACAATGGAATGTCTAGGCACACTTTTTTATAGTAATAATACAATGCTGAAAATGAATGAACTGCAGCTAAAATCTTATATTCATTTTTCATATAGTCTAGTCCTCATCTGAAGACTGCAAAAAACAAAGCCATGCTTCCCCTACCCGCCCCCCTAATATTCTTAAGATATTAAGAATATCTTAAGAATATCCAGTCTTCAGATAGTGGCTGGAAGTGGGGAGGCAGAAAAAGGTCCTCCTTTCCTTCCACTCTGCAGTTTTAATCTGAAATCTTAGGCACAGTACTGCGCCCAGAGCTCAGAAACAGCTCTCACTAATGAAATTCCTTGTCGCAAAACGCACCTAGAACAATGCAAGTTTCAAACTCTGGCTGTATCTACTAAAATCTTTCTTTCACACAAATGCCAAAGGTACAAGAATCCTTCTCTCCTTTGAATGTCTTCATCTTGCATTAAGATAATGATGATGCAATTGCACATCTTTGGTTACACATTAGTCTGAGCATACGTAACTTGGAAACAGGCCAGTATGCCAGTTGGGAGGGGCAACCCACCCATCAACCCACCTGACGTCATATGTCAGGTAATTCAAGTTCAGCATGGAGCACTGTTCTAAGGTGGTGCATATCGTGCAACATTTTGTATTATGTTCAGACATGGAGGCAGAACCCACATGTCAAATCAGGCCTGCCAAAATGTTTAACATTCCCCCTCCCCCCCCCAAAAAAAATCCTCTCTATCACAGAACTAGGAGTGGTTTCTCTCCTCTAAGCTCTGTGATGGGGTGAAAAATTGCAGTACTGGACTGGACTTGTTGGAGACCTTTGGGTGGGGATGAGTGTGTGGATGTTGTATTCTGAATGCATGTCTGTCAGTGTGGGTGGGAGTGAGGGGGAGCAGCAGCCATGATGATATCCACTTCCACTTTGGCCATGACCTTCAATGGAAGGACCCCTTGGGGGGCTGGTCAACAGCAAATTTGTTCCTTGGGCTGAAGAGGATTAGCCACCCCTGTTACACTGGTGCTCAATAACTTGGGCTTCTTAGTAGATTAAGTTTTTCATGACAGGGTTTCTATTTCTTTGCATGATAGCCTAGCTTTCGTATTTTTTATTTCTTCAGTGTAAAATCGAGGCACACTTTTTCTCCTCTAACCATGCTGCTTTTTTGGCGTAGATGACTTGTTTGTGTGTGTCTTACAGACTTCCCTTTGTTTAGGCTCCATTTTGTCACTTCTGTTTTTCCTGTAGCAGTACAAGCTGCAGCAATCAGTTTCAAGTTCCATTTCTTGTTTCCCTCCCCACTGACATTCTTGTCTTGCTCACACCCCCCCCCCCAAGCACTGCAGGACTGAGAATCTAGTTATACCCTAAAGGCATAGCAATCTGCATGACAATGCCATGGAGAGTTGTAAAGGGCAACATAAATTGTATAGTATTCTAGTGTATGATTATTTCATGTTCAACTTGCTGGACATTTTATTTTTTATGGTTTTCTCTATATAGCACTAATTTTCTGAGAACATGCTTGAAATGTTATAAGGAAAATGCTGTTTACTGATGGACTTGCAATTGCTGCAGCTAGTTTTGATTATAATAAGCAAAATTTTGCTGGATTGTCCTTGTGTGCATTTTTGAAAATGTTTTTGAATATCTATCTATCTATCTATCTATCTATCTATCTATCTATCTATCTGTTCTGTGATCCCTTCCAAAAAATAGTATTTGATTGTAACGTAAAATACTATTCTTTTCCTTGTTGCCAAGTGTTGTGCTTGCATAAATTCCAGCTGGGCTTGTGCCAGGCCAATGCTTCTGAGGAATGACCAGCCTTTAAATTAAACATCTAATGCCTGCTAAATGCTGGCGGGGGGTTCTTGCAATCAACTTACTACCTTCAACATAACACTGTTGAAACACTGAATTTTTAGATGGTATTTTTTTGTGAATTAACGCAGAAATGTGAAAAATGGTTCAGCACTGCTTTTAGCTGCTTAAATATATTCAGTATTGTCTAGTTCAGGTATCTTAAACCTTTTAAGACCCAAGACCCACTTTTAACCCAGGCATCCATTTGGGACCCATTTCTTAAATAAATTTGCATGGTGGTAGTGCTCCTGTTGAGACCCACTTCAGATCAAGCTAGGACCCACTAATGGGTCCTGACGCCCCAGTTGAAGACCAGTGGTCTAGCTTACCCTAATATTTTCCTCCAAGTCTTTTAAAGGCAAAAACAATGTATAATTTAATGCATTGTAGCCTATATATACATGCGACATTGTCTGTTTTGCTCATTCTACAGCATGACTTGAATACTGGGAGGGTCTAAATCATAAAATGCTGCAGTCTGGGAAATGTGCTCTTGCTCACTGTGCAGCAGTTGCTAGGCAACCTTTTTCTCCTGAATGCCTGCTGAACGGCTGAGATTATAATGGCAGCATTGCAGCTGAAGGGAATTGCAGTTGGAATCTGTTTGCTTTGAAATATCGTTGCAAATCTAGTCTTGTAAGTCTGAAGTATACAGCATTGGCAGTTGCGATACAGCAGAGCTCCTGGGAGGCTGAGAATTATAAAGATAAAAGCAAGAAAGGAATTAATAAGGGCAAGTGAAACATGGGAAGAAGAACATGCATGGAAGCAAATGAGTGTAGCCCAAGAAATTCATAATAGAAGACAGATACGGAGATCATCACAGAAGCTCACTGAAGAACAGAAACAGCACTGGAATTGGAGGGCAAATAGAACCAGAAGTATAAGTGTGCAAAATAAATACTTTAAAAATACATTAATGCATTTTTTTAAACAAAAAAAAAATCAAATGTAAAAGAAATTCAGTTGTAAATATCTGGATGAGGGAGGGACCTATTAAAGTCACAGTGGGAAGATATTTTTAAGCAGGGAAAGGTTAATATGAGAGACACGTCAATTTAGATATTTCAGTTGTTATTCTTATTTTGTCTCCAGTTTCTGAAAACTAATTGATTAAATGCTGTTTTATACCAGTATTAATATAATGGTAGTAGGTGTAAAAGAGCCTGATCTGAACTTTTTGTCCCAAAGCAATAAATGTAATAATTTTGGTTGTGTTAATTTAGAATTTACATTTGTGTCATGGAGTATGCAATTTCATTCAATAACCTAACCGACCTTTTATTTTTAATAGTTCGTCTGGGAACGTCTTGTTGCTGGCTTTAAACACAAGAACTATCGTTCACGAGAAGGAGTGTGCCTGTGTCTTATTGCAACATTAAACACGTATGTATTTTATTTTTATTGAAGTAAGCTGTTGAAATAAATGTTCATCCCTTTCCTATGGTGCAGGTTCTTTTTCTAGGGATTAGTCCTTTTTAAAAAGACCCTTAAAATGAAAAGCAATGATCAGACTTTTAATTTGCTTTCAACTTTACCTCTTGAGTTCATCTAAACTGTCCTTAGATTGTAAGGATAGTTGGAGCTGTCTTCTGGTAGTGTTGGCTGATATTTTGTGCATGAGGTGAGAAATGACGCTTGCTCTGATTTTTTCCTCCCCTAGCTTTGGTGCACAATCATTAATTCTCAACAAACTGGTACCACACTTATGCATCTTGTCTGGAGACTCCAATAGCCAGGTAGGATTATAATATTTCAACAACAAAAAAACATTACTTTTGATTTTCTTCTGTCTGTGTTTTCTTACTACATGGGTTTGTCAATAATGGGAGGATTGTAGGAGATTGTTAGTAAATCTTAAAGATCTAGAATTTTGAGAATACCTAGAAATTTAGACCAAGAAGCAGAACTTCTTTCATTTCCCACATGAAACTAGAGGAGGTGTCTTCAACAAACTTACCACTGTTGTGGAACAATGAGGCAATTTTTTAAATTGAACTCTTGGCTTAGGAAATATATGTTTGGCTTTTTCCTATGTATTCAAAGGTTTAAGTGGTCTTGTATAGAATTCCAGAAATATGTATTTTCCTAAATAAATGTAAGGCATTCTTCAGAATAGGTGATGAGTTATTTACTTTACCAAATTCTTTCTGTCCTGCATCCCTTCCTGTTAGTCATAGGTTGCAAGATAAGAGAGTTGTTAAGTTTTTCTATCTTCCCTAAGAATAAATATATGCATAATTAAAATTCTAGCGGCATGGCTGGAGGGTGGGAGGGGAGGACCATACAAGAAGAAATGGCTTCAGGGTTGGGGTTGTTTTTTTTTTTTTTTAATCAAACATAAATGAACATGGTAGCTAACAGGCTACAATAGTATGTCACAGAGAAATTAAGCATAAGAAATGCATTGTAGAATTGCATTGAATAAGTTGATATTTTTCCCCTCCCACTGCAGTAGACATGCTTGCAGTAAGAAAGCAGACTGTGTATGGAACAATATTGTTTAGAGCAGCACAGTGTAGCAGAGAAACTTAACTTTTATAAAGATGTCTGAGTTTGACATGCATATTGCAACAGTTTACTCTTTCTGTAGCCTCAGACCAGACAGTCAATTTGTTTGAAAAAGACCTAGCAATTATGCACCTGACTCCTTAAACTTGCAGTCTTGTTTAAACCCTTTCCCTTCATTTTATTTAGAATTATTGACGGGTAAGCAAAATATTGATGAGCAAAAACTAGAAGATTAGACAGTAAGCGTAGTGTGCTAATTGCCATACCTTTAAATATTCTTGCCATGTTCTAATCCCTGCTCTGTATGCTCGCAGGTGAGAGATGCTGCAATATTGGCGATTGTGGAGATTTATAGGCATGTAGGAGAGAAAGTAAGAGTTGATCTTAACAAAAGGGGACTTCCCTCTGCAAGGTGAGTTAGCTATGATGGCTACTACAGATGCCTATCTTGTTATGATTATATGCATAAACCTATCTAACATTTGCTAGCTTTTGAGGTTAAATGTATATATACTTTTGTTCGGTGGTACACACTGTAGCACCTTTTGCTCAAAACAGGAAACAGTAGACACTGAAGCAAACAAAATAAAAATAAAAACTTTGTCACAATTTACCATTGTTTCTAGAGTACATTGTATGAACAAACCAGAATTGTGCTGGTCGCTGCTTGTGATTGAATAATGTGCCAAAAGACTGCATAAACAACCTTTTAGTTATTTGCTGCCCAGTTAAAATGTAAACGTCTCAAATTGCGAGAAACCTAGCAAATATGGGAAGTTTTCTTGGTATAGCTTAGAAATAATAATCAAATAGGCAGTGGGAAAGGTAAACTGTTAGAATAGTCTAAATTGTATTAATCTAACACTATTTAGTGCCTTACTCACATATATTGGCGTTTGTTTTTTTCAGTTTAGAGAAAGGCAAGTCAGATGAGACATGACAGAAGCATATGAAATTGTGCCTGGCGTGGATATAGTGGATAGTTAAGTTTTTCTTTCTCTCTAATAGAACTTGGTGCCAATTCCAAACATAAAAAAGAAAGTATGCCTTAACAGAACACATAGTTAATTTGTGGAATTTGCTCCCACCAAAGCTGGTAATGACCACAAGCTTTGGTCACCTGAAAGGAAGATTAGATAATTTCGTGGAGCATAGGCATCTAAACTTGCCAACAGTATGGCACCACTATGGGAACCCCCAGCTATGGCTTTGAAAACTGGCAAAAAGCATGCTCAGGGTATCTGTCTCACACCACTGAGATATCCCTGGCTAGGGTAAATGTTTATGGAACAGAATATGTGATGACCTGTGGCTGTAGCCAAAACATTTCTCAGTGGGGGAGGGGGGAAACTTCATTTGATTCTCTTAGGTTCCCCCCTTCCTAAACTGAGAATATGGAATATTCACCAGGAAGCCAGTTCAGTATATTGCATCCTCCTCTCCCCTTAATCCATATGTGCTATCACCGGGGATGCCAGGATTTCCTGGACTTGGTGCACTATGTGGATTGGAGGGACACAGGTGGCACTGTGGTCTAAACCACTGAGCATCTTGGGTTTGCTGATTAGAAGGTCAGCAGTTCAAATCCGCATGATAAGATGAGCTCCTGTTTCTCTGTCCCAGCTTCTGTCAACCCAGCAGTTCGAAAGCACACCAGTGCAAGTAGTTAAATAGGTACTGCTACGGCGGGAAGGTAAACGGTGTTTCTGTGCTCTTTGGCTTCTTTCATTCTGTTCCATTGCGCCAGAAATGATTTAGTCATGCTGGCCACATAACCCAGAAAGTTGTCTGTGGACAAACTCCGGCTCCCCTGGCCTGAAAGCGAGATGAGCGGCTCATCCCATAATCACCTTTGACTGGACTTAAACGTCCAGGAGTCCTTTACCTTTTTATGTTGGTTGGGTACTTTGCATCCCCCCCCCATCACAATCTATTGACGACAAATGCTGCTTATATACACATATTAACTTAGTTATCTTACAGGGCTATTGCAAACATAAAAGGGGGAGGAGAACATGCATATTTGAGCTCCTAGGTACAAAAGCAAGATACAGATATTTGCCACATAGCACATAGCTAAACTATGGAATATATTCCCATGGGAGATAGTGGCGGTCTCCAACATAAATGGTTTTAAAAGAGGATTGGGCAGGATACATGAGGATAAGGCTACTAGCCACAACTGATGTATTGTGCCTCCATGGTTGGAGGCAGTTTGCTTCTGAATCCTAGTTGCTTGAAACCATAGGAGAGGAACGTGCTATTGTGCTGAGGTCTTATTTGCAGACTTCTCATAGGGTTCTGGTTGGCCGCTGTGACAATAGGATACATTTTAATGCATTTATTTCAGGTTGCTTTAGCTTAAGATATTTACTTTATGAAGGAGAGGAACCTGCAGTTGTTGCTCAGCGGCAGCTTCCAACTTTGTCAGTTGGCCATGCTGATGGGAGTTGGCATCCAACATTTGGAAGGCCTCGAGTTCCCAATCCCTGGATTAACTGTAATTTAAAGAGGACTTTCAGAAATCTTTTTCTGTTTCAAAGATTAGATCCATGTCTTATCTGATCCAGAAAGGCAGCATTTTCTGCCACAGTAATGCAGCAGTATTCAGGTGGGGGATACAGCATGTGTGGGTCTTCTCCTGGTTGGAATAGAGCTTTGAAGTCATGGAGGTGTGGAGATGGGAAATTGGGGGGGGGGGCAGAGACTCGGAAGAGATCTGAAATGGAAGAACTGGAAATTTGGAGAGTAAAAATAAGATGTATACTTTCCCACTCAAAATAAGCAAGATGTGTTTTTAAACAGGTTTGCCTTTCTAGACCTGGGCTGACATATGAACCCATTAGGTCAACCTCGGCTCTCCAGATGTTTTGAGACTACAATTCCCAGCATCCCTGACCACTGGTCCTGCTAGCTAGGTATCATGGGAGTTGTGGGCCAAAAACATCTGGAGGGCTGAGCTTGCGGAAGCCTGCATTAAACTAACCTTTGTGTTTGCATGCTGTATTAAACAAAAGAACACACAGAGGTAGAAGCATCACTATTTTACAGTGCTGCAGGTTTTGGTAGATTATTATGCAAGATGCCTGAATTCATCCTCTCAGTAGCAAAACAGAAAAGGATTCCATTCCCACACAGTCATTGGATCTTAATAAGTTTTTTCTTCCTACTTAAATTCTTAGAAATCCTTCATTCCTGTTGCAAATTATAATAAACTTCCATGTATGCTCCTTCAGCTATCACTTCAACATAAAAGGAAGCCTTCTGAATCAGATGAAAGGCCTATGCATCCTATTTCCCACAGTGGCCAACTATGAAAAGTTGCAAGCCAGATATGAGAGCATTAGCCGTATTCTTCTATTGCTCCTCACACCAGTTAGAACAGCCAAACAACAAAACTATTACCATAGTAATTAAAGTATAATGTAGCAGTTGAAACAAATTGTAGTGTAATTGTTTTGACATATATTTGTACAATGTATAGTAAAAAGTAATACTCTATTCCTTGAGAGGTAGTGATATCCATAAAATCATGGATGTGCCTGATAAATTGTATCTTAGTAAGTTGTTTGATTGGATGGCATTGCAGTACATTAATCTAAAACTAAGTAAATTACAATAATCTAGTAGTCAACATTTTGTTAGTTTTACAGGTTGCTGTCAAATACAATTTGACATTTAGAGGAGAAGTGTGTGCGTAGAACTCAGCTGTAGTGGCATTTGGTGAAACTCAAAATGATAAGTGTGCATATTAGATTAATGTTAGCTTTTTCCTAGTAATTTGTTAAAAGCAAAGGGGAAAGCAAGGCAGCCACCTCAAAACTGAATTTGAATTAAATGGTGAAACTGCAAGATTATTCTGGCCAGTTGTATAGCATTTATAGGGATTTTTTAAAAAAACACCATTGGTGTCAGCAGCCTCTTTGCATGTTTGTTGTGTAAATATCTGGATATAGCCATGTGTATTTCATGTTGATTTCAAAATAATGCACTGGAATTCAATACTTTTGCAAGACTTCTGTACACTTTGAACAGGATGTGAATTCTCAAGTTGTCTTGAGAACACCTAAGTCAAGGAAAAAAGGCTTGAGTCTTCCCAAATTGAATAATACACATGACTTGCCTAGAATTTTGTTCTGTTGTTATGGGACTTGCAAAGCAAATGGAAAGGGGAGAATGACTCTTCTGAAGAATTGTACACTCCCAATTGTGAAGGTTCTTTTCCTACACAAAGAGGCTCTGGAAACATTCTTAAAAGACCTGATACTCTGCTTCCTACTAGTTTCAGAACCTGAAATTTAGATCTATTGGCTTGGGAGAACTATTGCCTAGTCTCCAATATTTCTTCCTTGTGGAGCTAGTGGTAACTGGACAACTAACTCCAGGCAGTGTTGAATACAGTGGTGCCCCGCAAGACGAACGCCTCGCAAGACGGAAAACCCGTGCCCCGCAAGACGAAATGGCTTGCGAGTTCCTGCGGGGGTTTTCCCCTCCCCCCCTTTTCCTAAGCCGCTAAGCCGCTTATCAGCTGATCCGCTGATAAGCCGCTTATCAGCTGATCCGCTAAAAGCCGCTAAACCGCTAATAGCGCTAATCCACTAAGCTGTCAATGGGCTTGCTTCGCAAGACGAAAAAACCGCTATACGAAGAGCCTCACGGAACGGATTAATTTCGTCTTGCGAGGCACCACTGTATTTGGATCATTTCTAATCCAGCTTCATATCTAGCTTGGGAACATGGGAACAGAAACAGCATTGGTCACCTTGGTAGATGATTTATGACGAGAATGTAACACCGTTCGTTTTGCTGGACCTTTCTGTGGGTTTTGATACCATAAAATATGATATGTTAGGCTTGTTTGAGTTGGGCCTAGGGGAGTGGCTCTGGTTTTTCCTGGAAAATGTGGGTGCTAGAAGACTTCTGTTGTTCAATGGCCTGTGGAATTCCTCAGAAGTGTATTCTATTCTCTATGCTGTTCAGCATGTACATTAACTACTGGGGTAAGCCATCCCAGAGGTTCAAACATGTCATCAGTATGCAGATGTGACTTCTCCACGTGTCTTTTCCATCTGCTGGTCCTAGGGAGGCTGTTGAACTTCTGAATTTGTGCCTTGAGACGGTACAAGTTGAAGATTAATCCAAGCGTTGTGTATGGGGAAAGAGACTCCCCTGGATTGAGATTTGTAAGTAGTTCTGGATAGGGTTACACTTCCCCCTGAAGAATAACTAGGAGTGCAACTAGGAGTGATGCTGGACTCAGCACCAAATGGGAACGTTCAGCTAAGGGTTCTTTTTATCATCTTCAGCTTGTTCCTCTGCTTTGATTCTACCTGGAGGAGCGTGCCTTGGTTATCCATGGTTATCCATGCATTTGTAGCATCCAGGCTGAACTACTGTAATGTTCTATTCATAGTGTTGCCTTTAAATTTTGGGAGTGCGTCTTTCAGAAACTTGAACTGGTAGAAATGCAACTGTCCAGCTACTGGTAGTGGAGAGGCAGTTGGAGCATATTACACCAAATTATACCAGTTTTCCTGGTTAGTGATAGGTTTCCAGAGATGTGGTAAATGGTTTATAACTAGGTTGCTTAAAAGATTCCCTGCACCCAGGTCAACCTGCCAGTCCAATCCTTGAAGATGTTTCTCAGAGGCCCTGCTTATGTACCCACCTGTGGATGCAATTGGGCTGGTGGCAACGCAGAACAGGGTCTTCTTCACAGTGGCCCCACAGTAGTAGAATTCAGTCCCACATGAGATCAAGCAAGCCCTATCTCTCAATACTCCAGATGGACTTTGAAGGTCCACCTTTTCATTACAGCCTTCAGTGGTTCATTATAAATTGTGTTGTACAAATTGTGTTATGGTCTGGTTTTGTATGTTTAAGTTGCCTTGGGCTGGTTTGGTGCTGGATTTTAGCAGTAATGTGAGAGAGATGTGTTAAAACATAATTTATTTGTGCTTTGATGTATATTTTATAATAGTGCTCTGTGAAGAGTGTCTCATGAAAAGCAGGTTCTGAATCAGTTACAGAAAGATAGAGAAATTGGCTAGTCAAATAACAGATGAGTTCCACGCATTCAGACACCACCTAAAGATCCAACAATTAATGAGATCTTCACTCAGAAAACTAACACAGGGACAGAAAACTTCCCTTTCAGTGGTAAGATTTCACAAAGCAAAGACTATGGTTTGGGGTTTATGCCCCATTCTATTTTAAAGGTAAAGGGACCCCTGACCATTACGTCCAGTCGCAGACAACTCTGTGGTTGCAGCACTCATCTCATTTTACTGGCCGGCGTACAGCTTCTGAGTCATGTGGCCAGCATGACTAATCCGTTTCTGGCGAACCAGAGCAGTGCATGGAAACGCCGTTTACCTTCCCGCCGGAGCGGTACCTATTTATCTACTTGCACTTTTTGGTGTGCTTTCAAAATGCTAGGTTGGCAGGAGCAGGGACTGAGCAATGGGAGCTCACCCCGTTGCGGGGATTCGAACTGCCGACCTTCTGATTGGCAAGCCCTAGGCTCTGTGGTTTAGACCACAACACCACTATGATTAACTGTTTAGATAGACTTGACATCATTAAACATTGAGATCTCCTTTGGATCATTGTTTCACAAAGAAACATCATACCACATACTTTCTTTCCAACCATTCCTAAGATACAAGCCCCTTAGGTGAGAACATTGTACTGCTTGATACGATCCTTAATTCACCCCCTGTATTCTCATATTTTTGCGCCCTTCCACATAGATGCATAGGACTCCATTACTTGGGACCAGCAATAGCTCTCTCTTCAGCTATGCAACAAAATTCAGTAACACACCCTTTCATATTTCTGCCTCACATGGTGCCACCTCGAGAAGGTAGACTCCTTCCTCTCCAAGAGGGTATCACAGCTTTCCTTTCCATTTTCAGACTAACACTCTAGAACTGGCACAGGGAACCTTTGAACCTCCAGACGTAGCAAGCCCATTCTTTCTAGAGCTGATGTGAGCTGTAGTTCAGCAACGTTTGAAGGGCCAGAGAGTCCTCATTCCTGCTCTAGAACTTTTGTAGAGTTGATCCACAGAAATGCCAAAAAAAAAAAAAACCCCCTATGTGTGTGACAGCACAAAGAACATTGGTTACAGGTAAACAACTCATCTTTAAATAGACACACAAAGTGCCCTTGAATGGCAGTCTGCAAGATGGAAGATAGGCTTCTCAATTTCCCCAACAGTGCTCTGGTCATTTGAGTTTTAAAAATAAGGACAAAAACCACATTGCCCCCCAACTTTTTTGCTATAAGTACTTCCCCAAGGTTTGAAGCACCTGCTCTTGCGAGACTCCATTTGTCTTTGTGGTCAGAAAACTGACTTCTTGAAAATGTAAATGCTTTCCTTTCTCCTTTTTTGAGGAATTTTCAAGAAGCAGTAATGTTGAACACTTACCAATCACATGTTTGTTACTCTTGCTGGTTTTGTTTTGTTTTGTTTTGTTTTGTTGTTGAAGTTAATCATTGCTTTGAGAGATTCAAACTGAAATGAGGGTTTCAAGGAATGCAAGCACTGTAGCCATAGAAGTCTGGCTATTTCCAGTAGGCTATTTCCTGTGATCAGTAGGCTATTTCCTGTGATCAGTTCACTCAATAATTATATTTCCAAGCGAACTGATTTCAGATATAATATTTTGATGTGGTGCCACTTAACTACTGATACACAGTGAGTATCATTTACATCATATTTTTGAGCATTCCTTTGTACAATTTGAAATTTAAAGATTTATAATAGGACTTGCAGAGGATGTGTAACTCTGAAAGTTGGGTTATGGATCTTAAATAATAAAACAGGGTAATGGATTATGGGCTACGTAAAAAGAATTAGCAAATCTAACATCTGGAGGATTAGAAAGCTCTAGGAACAGCAAGCACCAGGAAACCAGCCAACATTAGTTGCTGAAAATAGGACACAGAGGCTAAAATGGCTTGGATATGTAGAAGAATGAGACAAACTAGCAGGAGAAAAAGAATATTGGACAGAACCAAAGGGAAAATAACTCTAACAGAAACCAAGAAATAGATGGGTGAACTTAAATAGATGTGAGTATGTTTTGCAGTTAATTGTGAAGAGAGATTCCGAAGAGAGAAAGGGGTTAAATATGGTTTCTCTTCCTGCTTTAGTCTTAATAAAATACACACTAGAACATGACTCAAACATAACATTGTGAATTGTGATCACCAGCTTAGCTTGATTATTTGTATTTGTGACATTATTGGGTTTTCTAGAAACTGGGACTTGAGTCCTAGAAAAAATCAGGATTGGTTAAAATTGTAATTTAAAATGTTTGATTTGAAAAAGGAATGATATGTGTGTTTTTATTTATATATATTTATTCATATTCTTAGGTTACAAACAATATTTATGAAATTTGATGAAGTGAAAAACGGTGGCAATATGATTTCAAGCAACTTCAGTGGTGAGTATCCAATAGTGTATGTTGACATGGATATATAAAAAGTTGAATTTAGACTATTTTAAGCTGCTTGACATGTATGAGTTGTCTTTAGCATTTCTGCAACTAAGGTTAGGCTTAGTTAAATATGGCAAAAGTTAGATATGGATTTAGGTTTTCCAAATGTATGGTATTAATGTTTGTTTTATAGCATCTAACTAGTTAGTACTATGCAATTTTGAGAAGGAAATATTGGCACTGTTTAACATGAGCACCTCGGAACTGTTAAAGCAGTATGGGAAGCAAATGTGACCTAGGTCTGGGTTTAGGAAACTGTATTGGAATACAGTTATTTGTCCCTGTTTGCTCTCAGCCTCTAGCTTCTTTTGAGAGTTGTTAGATTTTGTTGTCTTTGTTGGTCTCTCGTTACTTATTTGTTTATAACATATTGATCAGTTTGTCTAGGAATATACAATATGCATTTCTTTATGAGTTTTTCATGGTTTACATAGTGTAGAATCCCAACTGGTGCCCTTGATTTAATGGAAGGGCTTTTGTTTCAACACACATCTTCTCTGACTGAAGAAGAGAGGCAATTTTTGTGATTTCCCTCTTTTCCGCACTCTCTGAAAATTGGCGGCTTCCAGAACAGCATGGAAGGTGCTGTCAGTTGCTGAGTATGGAAGGGCAAATTGGCCACAGTCACCTCTTGGTTAGCAGAGGCATCCGCTAGATCAAAAGGTCACCTGGGAGCGCAATGGGTGCAGTTGGATTCCTGTCTGTGGTGTGCAAATTTGGCATGTTGAACATGCATTTTCATTCTAGCGTTTCACTTGTGGACTGAGAGACTTTTCACTTGCTTTCAGTATTTATATTGCAGTCATTCATGTGCGAGACGTATTCCTACTGCTTATTTCTTATGTTTCCAACCCTTCCAGTACAGATGTACTTCTTTAGCTATTTTTGATTGCATTACCATACACTGTTCACTTAAATCAGGACTGGTGAGCCCATGTCCCTCTGGATGTTGTTGAGCTAAGATTCCCATTATCTCTGGCAATTGGCCATGCTAGCTGGGGATGATAGATTTGGAGATCAACAGCATCTGGAGGGCCATAAATTCCATATCCCCAAATTAAGACTTTGCCTCTAAGAAATTATTCTTACTTCACACCCTGTTGAGAATATCTGCATGAGATTCAGTGATGGCTTCTTTGAACGGGGATTTTTACCTTCCTAGCACACCCCGTTCATAAAACCTCCCCTTTTATCTTCTGTGAGCAAGCTTCTCTGCCGTTATTCCAATTATGTATGTAAACCATTCTTACGAACAAATATGTTAGCAGATAAGGTTAAAGTCTTTATTTTGACTCCCGACTGCCTTCAGTCTGTGGGTATCATTCTAATAATGTTTTTTCTATGGTGGCTAAACCATAGCCTTATGGCGTGGTGAAGCGCAGTTACTGTTGTGGTTTCTTTTCTTTTTCTCTTCATCTTACATAACCACACAGTGGGTACAAAATGGCATTTCAGTTGCAAGTCTACGCAGGTATCTAACCTATAAAAATACCTTGAATATCTAGATCTCTATGTTGCGTGGCATTTGTGCTGCATAACACTTCTGATGTGGCTGTCAGCTACTCCCAGGTCTTAAGACTGCTATCAGCTGTCTCTCTCATGTGGCATTGCAAACAAGAGGTGTGCTAAGCTTCCCCTATTTATTAGCAAATGAGCAACCATTTCCATGGAAACAGATATTGCAGTCAGCAGCAGAGCCCATTGAATTCCTTTTCTGGGAGGCTGAGTTCTGTAAATGCTGTTTCTTCTACAGGATTTAAGAGGATCCCTACATTATATTTTAAATGGCTGAAGTTTTCAGCATTTGTACCTTTTTCACAATAGCAAGAAACACCAGAGCGCTCTGAATGGGTTTTGCAGTCATCCAAATGCAACAGCTTATCTGTTCTCATAATGGCCCATTTTATAAATGGAGGGGGAAGGCACACATGAAACTTTCTTTGCCAGAGACTTGAAACATAATGTTAAAGTGGTGTTTAGGATTGCATCACTTCAAACAAATGACACAAAGTACATGTGCGTTTGAACCACATATATTTCTCACTTGTTTGGGTCTCATACATTTTTCATTGCTCAACATCTTTTCTCCATTTGAGATGGTTACCATGCAAATGTCACGGGGGGGGGGGGCGACGGCGACTCGCAGTTTGTAAATTATGTTTCTTCAATACAGTCATTACACTACAAATAATATACACAAATACAAATTTCCAAATAGTAATCGGGGAACCAAGGTCGTTGTTTGGGATTAATACTTTTACTGGTTCTAGATATTACACTCCTTTTAGCTGTAAATGTGTGGGCCGATGTGTTCAACCTTATTTACACAGTAGGAAACTAATTGCAGTTGAGTGCTTTAAAACATTGCAAGTCAAAAATAGGTTTGGGAGGGTCTTTCATCCAGCATGTTCACTATATTTGCACTTTCCAGTTTTGAATTTTTTATCCAAAAAACAACAACCGACAACAAACCCCCTAAAAACTAAAAGCTGGGTTCAGTCAGGACTCGCCCTCCCAGCTCAGGTGGGAAAGACCTGCGAAACAAGGAGCAGGTCTTCCAGGACTCACAGTACTCTAGAAGTCCATCCAGTTAGCTTTGTGGCTAAGCAGGGATTTAAATATGAGTCTCTGTGGTCCTAGTCCAATACTCTAACCACGATGACACACTATTCACATTCCAGCAGTCTGTCTCTACCGTTCATAGTTAAACGATCTATAGCCCTTTCCAGTTTAAAGGGGGAGAACAGAAACATTTCTGTGTGTGAATATTTGGTTTAAAAATTCATTTCAGTAAAACCGTTTGCTGTTGCAAGGATTGCCTTGCAACAGCAAACGGTTTCACTGAAATGAATTTGCTAATCTATACTTTGCTAATCTATGTGTTACCATATTGCTTTGTCAGTTTTAAAAATTCCTTTTGAGAAGTGCTTGCCTTGACTCTTGTGTGTGGCTCAGACATGAAGTACACTGTCTTTTTGCCTGGGATAATGTGGCTAGCTTGGGTTTTGTCACTGTCTTAAAGAGGAGCAATCTTCATTAAGTGGCACGTCTTTCTTTGAATAGAAAAGCCTTTGAAGGTCTGCCTTTGACGTGATTTGTTTACAGCAACCAGTGATGGCTGAACACAATGAGAGATTGAGAAGGCAGCAAAAAAATAAAGGCCAAAGAAGAATATGACACATCTTCTGTTCATAGCTATGCAAATCAGATAATCATTTGGTCATGTGCTCATTGCTGATTACACATGAATCCTTAGGGAATGGAAGCAGAAAATGATTACTGGACGCATGCCTTGTGTTTTGATGACTGCATTAAAAGTCCCTGTCGAATAACCTTCATTGCATGTGAGCAATACCTTTAAAGAAAAAGGCAGACGGCTAGGGAAGGATTTTTTTTCTTCCTGTACCGGCAAGTGTGTTATTAGGTTGAAGCAGGAGAGAGGCTGGTTATAATGGATAGAAGGAGCTTCCTGCAAGAAGCAGGACCTTTATTTTGAAGTGGTGTAGCAGCTGTTGCTGGTTGCAGTAGAGAACTGCAGATCTGACTGGGTCACACAGTGCTCTGTCGTCTTCACGCTGCACTGGATTGAGAGTGGCGCAGGCACTTATAGTCACTCAGATTGAAGTTGTATCCTTGGAAAAAGCTCCTGGTAGCATTGTAACTGTGTAATGGCTGTTGGGGATGGTGAGTACAGCCTTGTTTTTGTTGTCAATTAGACTTAGCTTGTGTGCGTTTGAATGTTGAAACAACCTTGCTATGTTAAGTCCATATTTGTGTTACACCAAGATTCATTTACTGTATAGCTTTTAGAGCTCTGAAATTTAAATTTGCTTTAAGCAACAATAAGAGTAGACATAGAATTGTCTGCTAGCCCTATATCCAATGGTTTTATGTGTCTATGAGGAGGACATGCCCTCTCTGTATCAGCGAGAAAGTGTATATACTTTGCTGTACAAAGTCATTATTTGAAGAAAATGCAGGGTTATGTTTTTTAAACCTTTGTCTGTATTAAAGATACTTAAGTCTTAGCATCTGTCAGATTGATGTTATACATGAGCTTGCCATTGCAACCATCCTTGAACAATCTGCCTAGAGGATTGAAGAGCCATAATGCTAATTTTTTGTTTTGTTTTGTTTTAGAATTGTGTATTTGTAATTTTTTACTTTTTAAAGGTGTCATTGTAACTAATACTAGGGTTCTTCTGCATTTTCTCTTTTGGAGATACTTTATGATTTGCACAAATGCTCCTAAAATATCACCTTACAGGGTTATTTGACCTTTATAGAACTTGATAATATATGGGGCAGCAAATTAATGTCTAGGGCATTGACTTTGTCTTGGAGTTTATATTTAGTAATAGCAGCTCAGATAATTTATTCAAGGTATAGCTTTCAGCAGGAGTTAGGAAACTGAAAGAAAGCTAAAAAGAAAGATGTAATTACTTGTAGATAATAGCCATACATATTTAGGTGTAAAATAAGGCATTCTTCTACAGTGGATTCCTATGATGTCTGTGTTCTAATCCATTGGAAATTAGACAATAGCTTAGACTGAGTATTTTGTAGTCCTTAAGGTGTTTGCATAATCCTGTACCATTGATATGTGTAGTTAGACAAACTTTGGAAATGGTTAGCTTTAAAAGTTTTAAGTGCCACTTCTTCATAAATTCAAATATGTCTGTATAATTGAAATTGCCAAAAAATGAGATTTTTCAACATGCCTAAAATTCTGTTAGATTCCCCCCCCCCAACATGTCTACTCATCTTTTTTTATCACTAGCAGAAGTACTAAAAAATAGCATTGTTCTGAAAGTCAACTGACACTGGTATGGAGAAGCTTTGCATAAAATGTCAGATCCAATTAGGATTGTGTAGGATGATCTAGCAGCTTTTTCTTGCTTAAATCCACCATTCACCACATCTAGGGGGATATTCACTCTTGATAACAAAGTTGAACAATGTCATGAGAAAGAAAACATGATCAAAAATAATACTGTATGTTGTAGATAATCTAGTCTGTAGATAATATTTAGTTACCTGGATATATTGACTTGGTTGCAAAGAGACAAAAGCAAAGTTTCACTCAGGCAACAGGACTTTTCTGTCTCCTCAGTGCAATCAGGTATGACCCCAAGCTATTTCTGCTTGTTGAGGGACCCTCTGGAAAGGCATGAGATGTGCAAAGGGCTGCAGCTAGTGGGAGAAATTTGGAGACCTCCATGCACAAGCCAAAGTGTTCCGCTTGCAGGCTATTTGGATCCCTTTCAAAATGTGACTTTCAGAATTTCTACTTTTGCTAGCAGAATGAATGAAGACTTGCGTCTGACTGAACCTTACCTTAAGCATACTAAGAATTCAGATATATGGGAAATTGTTTCTGTTCTTAACAGTTTTTCTGTTTAAAAGCACTGAATTTGAACCTTAATTTTCCATTATGACAGGTGGAAGCATAGGTGATTCTATAGATGGAACTCTGAAGCTTTTCTTTGAAATTTGTTCCCTCAAATTATTTTGGAAGGTTCCAGAGCAATGCATTTCTTTTTCTGCTTGAAAATGTACGAGTGTTTGTTAGAAATATTCAGATACCTTCAAATCATATTACATTGGTGCTGTGTGAAGCTGGCAGACAACAGTTCTGGGCAGTAGACGTTTTGTGTGTAAGGTGCTCCTTGAAGAGGATAAAGTTATATCCCTTGTTAACCAGATTAAGGCTCTCAGTCTGTATCTAACATAATTGCTGCGTACTACTATCATGTAGGCCCAAGATCATACTATTTTAATTCAATGATTTTTCAGTGTGTTGCTATTTTGTTAAAAGTAAGTACATTAATAAGATTCTTCCTTGGCTTTTGCCAGTATAATGTCAAACTTGAAAGACT
The DNA here is from genome assembly GCF_964252035.2 of Podarcis erhardii. NCBI lineage: Eukaryota > Metazoa > Chordata > Lepidosauria > Squamata > Lacertidae > Podarcis > Podarcis erhardii. The sequence goes on from NC_138513.1 coordinate 43,423,945, forward strand.
ATTTTAAAAAGTATATTCAATCCAGATTTGTTGAGAAGGCTTAGACAAGTTAATTCCTGATGAGGAAAATTTTAAATGAAGTTATTCATTAGAAAACAGGCACATGTAGTATTTAATGGTAATAAATGCAAGTGCATTTAACGGGGGGGGGGGGATCCATTTTGTACAAACAACAAATTGAATGAATGAATGAATAAACTTTATTGCAGTCACAGACCAACATAAGAGAAACATATGAATAAAATAGCAGTTAGGATTTAAACAGGTAATTGTTAAAGAAAATAAGGACAAAGAAACAATCAAAGGATAAAACATGTGAATAGAGTACAAGATTAAACACAGATAATGAATAAGAACAGATAATTAAAACAGATAAGGACTAAAAGACACGCAGTTAAAACAACTATAAGGGGTGGAGCTTGGGGGAATAACAGTCTTGCAATATGGGCCTTCAGTTTAGGACTGGTTTGCAGCACAAACCATCCTTCCGCGAATATCCATCATGGAAGCGCAAAATCTAGCAACTGAGTATGTAACATCTGGGTTTTCATCCTGGAGTAGTAGGGAGATGTTGAGTTGTTCTGTGCGTCCTGAGAATTTGTGCAGGATAGGCAGGATAAATCTGGCTCGTACGTCTACATAGTACTGGCAATGGGAAAAGGCATGTTCCGTTGTTTCCTGCTGCCCAGAACCACATGGGCATTTCCTCTCCTCGTATGGCATCTTCCTATAACGGCCTTTCTGAATGGCTATGGGGAAGGTCTGACAATGGGCCAGAGTGAAAGCCCTTCGCTGTTTTAAGATTTCAAGGTTGGTTTTATATGGCATTTGGGAGTTGAGGTATCTACTGGTTTCACTGATTAGAAATTTTCGGGACCTAGCTAGGTCTGCTTGACATTCTGTGTCTTCCACACGCTGTTTAATATTTTTTTTAGCTTGTTCATACCCCATGTCAAGTAAAATCTGTGGGTTGAAGCCTAGAGTAGTTACTATACTTTTCACTGCTCGTTTCCATGTCGATTGGAAATTGTCCTTAATAGTCAGGGGAGCAAGGCCGCTCGGGAAGAAAGATAGTCTCAACCAGTAATTTATAGTGTAATTTAAAGTTCAACTCAAATTTGTTGAACTGTATTGCAGACAAAAGAGTTCCATTTAAAACTGAATTTATAGACTTTTAGGCATTTAATCATAAAATATATGAAGCTGTCCTCACCGTTGTTGTCAATTGAAATATTCTAAAATTAGTTTCTTTCCATGTTTTTGGTTGGATTAGTTTCCCTAATTTGCATAATATCTACATTTTAATAGTCTTCTGGACTGAGACAACTGAAAACACTTTAAAAATGGTAAAACAGGTGTGATTAAGAAAGCTATACACAAAAGGGGCAGGGGCTTGAGAGTCCATGTTTGTTGATCATCATTTTGAGCAGAGGTTGCCTGCAGTAGGCATATTCTGAATTTTGAGAAAGTGCTGTGGGCGCCAGGCACAGGGTGACCGTCGTGAGGGGTGTGACATAACTTAGACTTAAAGAGTACAGTTGTTGCTGTTCCCAGATGCTGCTCCCCCCTGTGAGCCACACAAACTTGGGTCTCTCTCCAGGTGCATCTCTCTCAATCACACATGTGCAGTGCACAGTTGAGCGCACACACACACACATTCAGAAAAGCCTCTCCACGGGTGGAGGAAGATCTTGCCATTGCACTCTAAAATAAGAGGGACCGGCGCAGTGTGACGCCGGAAATCGTGTCTGCACATGTCCGTGGCTCTGGGAATCGCTTCTGCGCATGCCCAGATGCTATTTCCAGCGCCGCAGACATGCGCAGACATAATTTCCAGTGCCGCTCAGCGAGTCACAGTGCGCGGGGGACTCGTCAAGTGGGTGGATTGGTTCGAGGGCGACTTGTGGGCTGGTAAAACTGTCTTCGCATCTGGCCCAAGGCAAGGGCTGCACGTTGCCAACCCCTGATCTAGTCCAACCCCCTGCAGTGCAGGAATCTTTCACCCAATGTGGCGATTGAACTCACAACCCTGAGATTAAGAGTCTCATGCTCTACTGACTGAGCGATCTGACTGCAAGATTGATGATTGCCAGAAAGTATTGTGGTGGTGTTGTTGTTGTTGTTGTTGTTGTTGTTGGTAAGCTTTTTGTGTGTGTATGGAAGGGACGCGGATGGCACTGTGGGGTGAACCACAGAGCCTAGGGCTTGCTGATCAGAAGGTCAGAGGTTCAAATCCCTGTGACGGGGTGAGCTCCCGTTGCTCGGTCCCTACTCCTGCCAACCTAGCAGTTTGAAAGCACGAAGTGCAAGTAGATAAATAGGTACCACTCCAGCAGGAAGGTAAACGGCGTTTCCGTGTGCTGCTCTGGTTCGCCAGAAGTGGCTTAGTCATGCTGGCCACATGACCCGGAAGCTGTACGTCAGCTCCCTCAGCCAATAAAGCGAGATGAGCTCCGCAACCCCAGAGTCATCCGTGACTGGACCTAATGGTCAGGGGTCCCTTTACCTTTAAGCTTCCTTTACAACTTTTCTGGCTGATGATTTCAATAAATGATTGTTGGGAAGTTGACAACCAGCATCAAGTCAAACCAATAATCTAATATAGCAGTAGCTTTGTAACTAAGCCCATAACTAATTAGCTGGTAAATTATCTTTTAAAAAAATATTGCCTGCTGGAGCCTTGCAGTGGAGGCACAGAGTGCCCTGACCCTTCTGTAGCAGTGTGCTGCATTTCTATGCTTGCTATGGAGGAGAGGGCTTACATTATCTAGTTAGCCCACTTGGCTTCTAAGCTGAGTATGGAGGAGGGATAGAGCACCCACACACATACAGTACATATGCAGATGTATAGTTCCTCAACACTTGTGGCTAACAGACTCGTGCTTTAATACAAGGCTGAAATGCAATAAAACATAGTTTTAGAGGCAATGGCTGATGAATCAATAAGGTCGCTGCAAGGTGGTGATTTGTCACTCAAGATTTCCAGATGTCATTTTACGAAGCTGGGTAGTTTGTGAAAAAGCATGCCCGTTGTTTTTTTTTTTTTTTTTCCTTAGATGCGTTCCTTAAAATGGGGGTGGCTAAACTTGGTGGATGTGATCCATGGCAAACTCTTTGGGGCAGCATGTTGGGTGGGCCAAAAGAAGCTATGCGCCTCACACACTCTCACACTCCTGCAGAAGCAGATACTCAGCAGGCAGTGAGGAGAAGTAGTTAATTCTCCCTTCTCTACTTATCAAGTGATTAATTTGAAGGGGGGAGGGGGAGGAGAAGGAAATTTGCATTTCCATCAGGGCTCTTTGTGTCTTTGTTCCGAGTGAGGGCAGGGTAGAGAATTTTACTTGGGAGGAGGCCAGATTACCCCACCTTTTAAAAAAAAGCCAACAAAACTAGAGACCTAGGGTTTGATGCAAACTTCATCTTCTGACTTCCACTGACATAAATGTTCCTTGAATATGCAGCAGGTTTTTGATCCAGTGCAGGGATCTTGCCTGTGGATTGTGCCTTCCTCCTTCAGGCCCCACACCCATGCTGCTTAGGAGGGTCCCCCAACCCTCAAGCACTGCACAAAGTACCCCTGGGGCTTGTAGTGGGGGGGGGGGATCCTCAAAATTTGTCTTCCCCAACACCAATGAGGATTCCACTTAGGATACTCCTATTTGCTAGAGTCAGGTCTATTTCCACCCCTTAGTTCCCTGTTCTTGTGGTTCCCCCTTGTAATTGGTAATCCTTTAGTTGGGTATAATGTCCATTGTAAATGCCTATTTCCCCCCAGGGTTGGAGGGTCTGTTATAAACTCTTAAATTTTAACCAGAATTAATGTTCCTTGAGACTTCATTTGTCTGCATAGTTTTCTGGTAGTAAAGGCTCCACATGGTCACTTAACATCCTACTTTATGTGGAGATCCATTTATGTGAAATAGTCACAACTTATTTCCAAAATATATTTAAACCCAAAAGTGAGAGACGGTACCATTCACTGTTATGCAAAAGGAGTTTGACTTAACATATGCCAGGTGAGAGGCTGGTTTTGATATACAAGGTTAGAGGATGATGCCAGATTGGCCCCATGCTTTGAAAAGCAGAATTTAATAAGAAGAAAAGTAAAATTCCATACTAAGTAGCTTTGGTTATATTGAACCCTTTAAAATCAAGCCCCATTTTTTAAAGAGCCAGTTGAAAAATACATCGCAAGAAAAAAGCTGAAGTAACACAAAATAATTGGTTGATACAGGCTGGCATATCAAGACTTTTTGCAGGCTAGTTAGTCATCCTTTAGCCCCATTGAAATCAATGAGACTTGTTAATCATGACTGCCTTGTGTGACTTACTTTGTTGGGAGTCCAAAATGCATCAGTTAAGTATAATATTACATGACATAAGTAAACTTAAGAGTGTCTATTAACTAGATTAAAAAAATAAAAAATTGTCTACTTGTGGTAGACTGTATATTTTTAAAAAGTTTCTCTATGTTCAGAAATACCAATTCCTGCTTACTGAAATCCACTTTTTGAAATGCCCATAAAGACGGCCAGTTAAGTTGCCAGCTATTGTGGTGGGGTTTTTTTTGTGATGTGCATCCTTGTCCATTTTTTAAATTGGACTGAGACCAACCCTTTACTGAGACCTTTAATACTCAGTGGTTAAAGTCACTTTATTAAAGTCAGTGGTTTATTAATACTCAGTGGTTATGTTATAAAAAATGCTGATAAAGGCAAAGGTGGAATTCAACATCACACTGATTTGATCATTCTGCCCCAGTGGAAGCATTTCTGCTTGGTGGGCAAAACAATATTTCCTCTCTACCCCACCATGCACTGTTCTGGAGCATGGAAAGGAGGAAGGGGAAAGCTCTGTTGTGCTAGCAGGAGTTCTTATGCACTTCACTAGTGCACTAGGCTAGTTGAATCTAACCCCTAGTTTTTGCGTTTATAATTTATTTTAATTATTTATTTATTAAATTTGTGTACCTCCCTACACCAGTAGATCTCAGGGTAGTTTACAACATAAAAGTACAATATATTATGGGGTTGCTTTGGGTCATTTGCCAAGTCTTATTTGCTAAGTGTTGTCCATACAATTCTTACTGACTGCGACAGAGAGAATGAAATGCCTTCAGTTGGTTATAAGACCTATTATGTTAAAAGTAAAAACAATTATTCACAAATATTTCTGAAAACTAAATTGTGGATTAAGATTGAGAAAATTCTTGCTTGATGGATCAGCCTGCTTGAAGGGCCAGTAGCCAGAGGTAGGAAGACACAATCAAGTTCCTTGAACTGAAACCAACATTTTGATGTGTCACTTAAGAGCAGTTCATGCCTATCAGTACAGTGGTACCTCAGGTTACAGACACTTCAGGTTACAGACACTGCTAACCCAGAAATAGTACCTCGCTTAAGAACTTTGCTTCAGGATGAGAACAGAAATCTCGCGGCGGCAGCACGGTGGCAGCGGGAGGCCCCTTTAGCTAAAGTGGTACCTCAGGTTAAGAACAGTTTCAGGTTAAGAACGGACCTCCAGAATGAAGTAAGTTCTTAACCTGAGGTACCAATGTATTGGTGCAGGAGACCTCAGCCATGAACATGCCTTATAATATTCATATTGTTGATAAATATTTGTTTCTAAAGTGTCCACTTTTTTGGTGCAGTGAAGGCCCTTATGCATGCTCAGGGAGCTGCTGATTCTAGCAAATTCATAACTTTTTTGAATTCCCTTTGTTGTTATTTCACTTGAGCTTCACCTATTGGAAGAACTACAGTTAGGAATTTGCTAGAACCAGTAGCTTCCTGAGCATGCATAATCTCCTTGGAAATCTACATTTCAAGGAAGGATTTAGCAAAATGATGTCAGCCAAGTGCATAAATCTCCAAGACGGAACTGCTGAAGCAATAAACTATACAATGCTTCTGATATCTTTATTAAGAAACCTGTAAAGAAGTGGCATGACACTGACCAACTGGCACCATCTTCCAAGTTCCAAAATGGTTTTACATATATGAAATGCAAACTTGTTTTCTAAGCTGCTAACAAAATAAAGGCAGTCAATTTAAATGTTTTGCAGATTTTCTGTTGCACCAATGTTGACCTCTGTGAACTACTACTACTACTACTACTAATAATAATAATAATAATTTATTATTTATACCCCGCCCATCTGGCTGAGCTTCCCCAGCCACTCTGGGCGGCTTCCAATTGAGTGTTAAAAACAATACAGCATTAAATATTAAAAACTTCTCTATAGGCAAGAGTTTGCCCCAAAAGTATTTGCTTTGGGAATTTTCCATGTGAGATTGCTACCAAACCAAATTAGAGATGCCTAAATAAATGTGTGGTTCAGAGACTGTTCAGGTATTTGCTTCCCTCTGTGCTTGTTGAAATTGGGAGGTCAAAGTTATTTAAATGTGTGACCTCCTTTATTCCTAGATGCTGAAATTTAAAGGAAAGTCTGTTTCATTGTCCAGGATTAGAGGAATGTCATGTTTGGATAAAGTGGTCTCCCAGTTCATGCATTTATCTCTTTAGAGAGGAAGACCACAAAGCCCCGAGGCCTGTTCCAGTCTCTCAGAGAAGCAAGAAAAGTAGAGTAATTGCTGGACAGCTTCTCTGGCACCTCTGTTCCCCATAGTTCAAGTACCTGCTAAATTGCAAATGCAAGAAAGTGGGATAAGGAGGGGAATGTATATGTTTCCTTGGATGGAGGAAACATTTTCCTCTTGAGCTATGTTTCCCATTTCTGAGATGTAATGGGGTAGTCTCAAACCCTTAACTAGATCTGTGTGCAAATATATACCATATTTTTTGCTCTATAAGACTCACTTTTCCCCTCCTAAAAAGTAAGGGGAAATGTGTGTGCGTCTTATGGAGCGAATGCAGGCTGCACAGCTATCCCAGAAGCCAGAACAGCAAGAGGGATTGCTGCTTTCACTGCGCAGCAATCCCTCTTGCTGTTCTGGCTTCTGAGATTCAGAATATTTTTTCCCCTTGTTTTCCTCCTCCAAAAACTAGGTGCGTCTTGTGGTCTGGTGCGTCTTATAGAGCGAAAAATACGGTATATATTAAAAAATCAGCCAGCAAGGGTAAACAAGATCTGTTTTTCCTTTTTTTATTAGCCCTTTATCCTGGATTTGACTGGAGAACATACTGAACACACCTATGGAGGTGTGGGATGCTCAGTCTGCATACAAGTGGAGGGAATGCAGATGATTTGGAACAGTCAGATGCAGATGACTCCTTGTAGGAAGATTGTCACTATCCCCCAAGAATGTGCTATCCCCCACAATGCCTCTTCTCAAATCAAATAGACTCTTAACGCTTATATCCTCTTACTTCAAAATGCCCTTTTATGTGTTCTACCTGAGGTATGAAAGTTAATGTGACTGAAGAGATCTTATAATAGCTTGCTTGTGGTGTGGGTAATATGCCTCTCCATATTTTAACACAAAGTATTTGGTGTGAACACAGCTGCAAAGAACAGCCTAATATTAAAGGTTTTATAGAGGAGTGACTGACTATTGAATTACTTTAGCGCCTAGAATTAAAAGATGGTTGCAGACATGAAAATACCTGTACTTTGCATCTGGTTTCTCAGATTATCCAAACTGATGCAAAGCTAACACACTTGCTAAGGATGCAAGTAGTCTCTGTTCGCTTCCTCCCATTAAAGAAAAGGCGTGCATCACAAAGGTTCTCCAGGACTGAGGGTGTATCTTACAATTTACCTTTTAATAGTGGCAAAATAGTTGTAGCTTTTTATTGACATTTCATTGCATGCACGTGTGCACTTTTTGCAAAGTGCAAGTTCTTGACGTATAAGAACTACCAAGCTTTTTGTAGTTAGCCTGTTTTCACAAGTAGTTGTCTCAGCTTTGTGTAAGATAATTTATTATCGCTGTGTAATCTTCCTTCCTCAATATCGCTCAGGATAGTATCCCAGGAAGTTTATTCAGTAAGATTCAGGAGTGTCCTTTAACACTAAATCATAATTGTTTCTTTTTGTCAGGACTGTTAATGATCAGGTCTTACGGCGGGAAGCTTTTAAAGCACTTTACTGTACATGCAACAGTAACAATGATGGGTGTGAGATAATATAAAGCAAGTTCTTTAACAAAATGGCGGCACTTGCTGTAGGGAAGACGAAATTATTCTAAAGTGAAACACTTAATAGCAATCAGTGGACTGGAAGTGTATAGCTTACCCCATAGCCTTCTAAGCAGCTAATAACAAAGATTACGTTTCATTCTTTGCATGACCTATAAGAATTATGTGCAAAAGGGTTAATCAGTAAATACATTCTACCCATATTTTGTAAGCTGTTTCCAAGAGTACTTAATATAATTCGTATTTAATATGATTTTTTTTTTTTTTTTTTTAAAGTGCAATACTAATAAGAAAAGCATTTCGGTGCAAATTAAGTTGTTTAAATCTCTGGTTCACACATTTTAATGCTGCTTTGTTATCTTTTAGTGTCTGCTTTTTTAAAAAAAGCTGTATTTAAATGTACATGGTGCCAATGTGATATAGTAGTTAGAATGTTAGACTAGCACCTGAAACACCATGGTTCAAATCCCCACTTTAGGCCAGTCACTGTTTCTCAGCCTAACCTGCTATCCTTATTGTAAGGATAAAAATAGGGGCAGAATGAACCATTATTTGCTACCTTGAGCTCCCTGGAGGAAAAGTGGGATATGAACACAACAATAAAAGAAATACTTCAGTTCCTTTTAAATACGTATTGTTGTAACCATTTTTGCAATGTCTTTAACACAAAGGGAGGTGAATTTAAGGAAGCGTATAGACGGCCAATAAAGCGAGATGAGCGCCGCAACCCCAGAGTCGGCCACGACTGGACCTAATGGTCAGGGGTTCCCTTTACCTTTACCTTTTATAGAAGGAAAGTTCCTGATCATTGTCTTCCCCTACAGTTGCAGTTTTCCTTAGAGGCTTGCAAGGAGGTGTCTATGCACTGTGTGAAAAGGGAGTGTGGTGGGGGCTGTTGAAGAGAGCAAGAGATGGGGAACATCATTTACGTATCTTATTATGCACCTCACTATTGTGATTCAGTGATGGGTACAGTTTGGGGTACCGCTGAAATACTATTTTGATGTACTCCACATTATTGCTTTAGACACTCCAGGAGAAGATAATGACTTGGAAGTGGGTGCAGACCTTTCCTGACCTTTCCTCCTTTCTCCCTTTCCCCTCCCTACTGCAAAGGAGTGTAACCAGAGTAATTGGGGTTTGCTGCTTTGGGTGTGATGAGGGTGTGAGCATTCCCCCATGCTCAGGATAGGTTTGCTCTTAGGTGAAAGATTCGGCTAAGGCAGGGGTCAGCAAACTTTTCCAGCAGGGGGCTGGTCCACTGTCCCTCAGACCTTGTGGGGGGGCCGGACTATATTTTGAAGAAAAAAATGAATGAATTCCTATGAGAGCCAGTGTGGCGTAGTGGTTAAGAGCGGTAGACTCATAATCTGGGGAACCGGGTTCGCGTCTCCGCTCCTCCACCTGCAGCTGCTGGGTGACCTTGGGCTAGTCACACTTCTCTGAAGTCTCTCAGCCCCACTCACCTCACAGAGTGTTTGTTGTGGGGGAGGAAGGGAAAGGAGAATGTTAGCCGCTTTGAGACTCCTTCAGGTAGTGATAAAGCGGGATATCAAACTCTTCTTCTTCCTCTTTGCCCCACAAATAACCCAGAAATGCATTTTAAATAAAAACACACATTCTACTCATGTAAAAACACCAGTCAGGCCCCCAAAATAACCTAGAAATGCATTTTAAATAAAAGGGCACATTCTACTCATGTAAAAACACACTGATTCCCGGACTTTCCGGGGGCCCAATTTAGAACGCAGTTGGGCCAGATCCGGCCCCCGGGCCTTAGTTTGCCTACCCATGGGCTAAGGGGTGTGCGTGTGCATTCACCTGTCTCTTAAGTGAGAAGTGGAATGTTGGGGAGCTGTATCTGTCGTGAGAGCATGAATTTAGCTCACAAATGTATATCAAGTAGAATTGGGGGGGGGCATTTGGTGACTGGTGTTTTATTGTTCCATATTTATCCTTTTTATTGTACTTTGGCAGTATACTTTTATTGTATTTTCCTGTGTTAATATTCTATTACTGCTTTGGGGACTTGACCAACCAATCACCCATTCACTTGCACACATGCTTCAGCAAAAGTTGCCTTGATACAGGTGTCCCCCTACATGATGGACTTGTGCGTGACACAGTATACACGTAGCACTGGGAAATAATTGAATAATTCAATTCAACTCTGGAAATGGTGGGATAGAGCTGGAGAGTCCGGAGCTCGTCAGTGAGAGTAGGGGAAGCCCCAAAGAGACCAGAGGTGCAGTGGGGCTTTGTTTACGCTGCTCAGCCTTCCTGCTGAACAGCTGATGTTCAGGTAGTGCAACAGCAGGAGCTGCTGCTTTCCCTCACATCCTCCAGCCTCCTGCTGGCCTCAGAGCTTCAGTTCTAGTTGTGGATATGTTTGAATTGAAGAGGGAGTGGCAGAGAGGGCATTTAAAGGGTGTTCTCCCTTACACAATTTCACTTATGCGCATGTATCCCCACATACGTGAGGAGTAGCTTGTACCCTCTCTAGCTTCTACCCTCTTGCCCTTCTCACATGCTGCATAACACAGCTCTTCCTACTACTCATTTGCTGTTACTGCAGCAATACAGGGTTTGAAGGAAGAAAGTAATGAAGAAGTGATCACCACAGAGACACAGGTCCCATACATTGAGGATGATGTTGGGTCTACTGCATTTCATGTGAAGAAGAGGGAGCCTTCAAGTGATCCAGCATACTGCTCAGAGAGGTGCTTGGGAACTGGACTCTGCAGGGTTCCAGGAGGCATTAATCTTTTAAAACAACACACCTCTCTTTCTTGCTCTAATTAATCCTTTAAGCAGTTTACTATTTGACTGTATGACAATGGTGACCAGAAAACTGTGTGTGTTTCGGGGAGAACCTTGTCCTCTAGACTCTCTACACTTGCTGTGTATTGATGGGTTAGGCCGAGCTGTTGATGGATGTCTGATATAATATATAATTGATAACTTTTATCTAAGGTGATAGTGGCTGGTCAGCAGTGCTTTGGGTGGGGAGGTCAAAGTACTGCTAACATCCCTGTACCAAGTCACGATCCTTCATGCCCAGCCAGTACTGCTTTTTGGGAGCGGGTGGCGCTGTGATCTAAACCACTGAGCCTCTTGGACTTGCTGATCGGAAGGTTGGCAGTTTGAATCCGTGCAATGGGGTGAGCACCCGTTGCTCTGTTCCAGCTTCTGCCAACCTAGCAGTTTGAAAGCATGCCTATGCAAGTAGATAAATAGGTACTGCTGCGGCAGGAAGGTAAACAGTGTTTCCATGCGCTCTGGCTTCCATCATGGTGTTCCGTTGCACCAGTAGCAGTTTAGTCATGCTGGCCACCGGACCCAGAAAACTGTCTGTGGACAAATGCCGGCTCCCTCGGCCTGAAGCGAGATGAGCGTCACACCCCATAGTAGCCTTTGACTGGACTTAATTGTCCAGGGGTCCTTTTCCTTTTCCTTTTTTACCTTACTGCTTTTTGTGCCATATTCATCTCAGTTGAGAAATGCCCAGGAATTGCCTGCAGTTTGATAGCTTATATCTCACAGTTATTTCAATAATCATTTGTCCTGCCAGAAATTTATTTTGTTTTTGTTATGTGGATGTGCCACCCTTTTTCACTGGAACTTCAGTGGAACTCAGTACACTGCCAAGCGGCCTCCTTTTCTAGCTTCAGAAAGGGTGGTGCATCAAGTGTCCCTGGGTTGTGCCCATAGAATAGGTGTCAGAGTGATTCATCTGGTTAACTGCTTGCTGGGTCAATTCCAGTTCTGCCTCATGGACAGACAGCTACTGAATATTGAGATGAAACACTGGGAGTCAATGCCCAAGATCAAGAGCAACTCTCCTGGGCACATTCCTTCCCAGTCTTCTTCCCCATTGCCCCACCACCTGATTTCCAAAAGTTCCATTGCTTATCCATAATGGGTTTTTAAGTTTTCATGTTTGTACTACTTACACAGGTGCTAACATACCTACTGGTGCCATTTTCCACACATAACTGCTCTCCTTGGTGCTAGATGAGGCTGTTAGGGAATTTGTCTGCAGAGTGGAGGGAAAGGAGGATCTTTTTCTGCCTCCCCATTTCCAGCCGCTCTTTGAAGTCTGGAGAAAAAATCCACATAAGAATATTAGCGGGGCAGGCAGGGGAAGCATGGCTTTGTTATTTGCAGTCTTTAGATGAGGACTAGATGACATCATCATTATTATTATTATTATTATTATTATTATTATTATTATTATTATTTTGTTGCCCCAGCTGCTCTGGGTGGCTTTCAGCACATGTTGTTGTTGTTTAGTCGTTTAGTCGTGTCCGACTCTTTGTGACCCCATGGACCAGAGCACGCCAGGCACTCCTGTCTTCCACTGCCTCCCGCAGATTGGTCAGACTCATGTTGGTAGCTTCGAGAACACTGTCCAACCATCTCGTCCTCTGCCGTCCCCTTCTCCTTGTACCCTCCATCTTTCCCAACATCAGGGAAAGAAAAACACACATAGAAAAAGCACATAGAAAAACACAAAAAACATCAAACATAAAAAACTTATTGATGAAAAATAAGCGTAGGATTTTAGCTGGAGTTCATTCGTTTTCAGTCTTTCTTTTTTTTTAGGCGCTTAGACATCCTTTTGCGGCGCCTGCAACCTAGGCTTAAGGGGCCATTTGGCAAACAGCTTTTATATCTGAGTTTCCAACACTGGTTTGAATTCAGCAATCTCTGGAGGGGCACAAGTCAGCCAACCTCCACTTCTCAGAATTCATTGACATGTGCCTGTAAAAGTGGTTTCAGTGTAGGTCCCTAACAAGTTACTGATTAGTGGTGAGAATTGATTGCTTCTTTGGCATTGGATCCAATGAAAGCAGTCTTTCCACTTTGCAGTTATTTCTGGCTCCACCTTGGACGGCCACTGCCTGCTCGTTTACCCTTTTCCATTATATCATTTTCTTTCCCCCACCCCATCCTGCCTAGCTGCTTATAGTTGCCTAGCAATGAGAGTGTGGAGAAAGGAAACTAAAGCAGTAACTTATGATCATATTCCTGTCCTATTTATCGATCCACCAAGGAACCTGTCCTGTCTAGTCTAAAATATCTATTGTTAGCCTGGCTGCTCTAGAATCCACCCTGAAAATTTGATCCGTGTTGTCCCTTTTTGACATGGCAGAAGATTAAAGTATGGCAGCCATACACAAAATCCTAGAAAGCAACAAATGTTTGGGGAAGGTAATGTCTTTCCTGATCTCTGAAATGAATCAATATAACAAGCAAAGCCGGTTGTAATTATTACAACATTTTGATTTTATTCAGCCAAATGTTCTCAAGTGCATTATGTCCAGTGCGAAAGCCAGCTCATGTTTTTGGTATTCCGTATTTGGTTGCTAATAAGCAGAAGTATTGCATAGCTAGTAATTTCTGCTAATCTGTTGGGTTGAGGGACAATCACACATCCAGTTACTTTATTTCAGTTTGTTATACAGTAGTGTGTTCTTTTTAATTCCTCATCTGTTTACTTTGCCATGAATTATTGTAGTGATTAATCAGCTATTGTTTATGTCAGTAGTTTGCCAAATTTCTTTTGGCATATGTATTGCTTCAATTAATAAAAGATTTTACCATCAAGTAAATAATGTCTTTTCAGAGAGCCTTGGAATAAAATTCCTAGATAAACGTGTAATGTCTGAAAACACAGCCCTGCTGTTCTTTAAGTTTTATTGTGAATTTGAGTGAAAGGAGGGAAGCAAGTTTATATAAATTGTTGCCTGTGTATTCTGGCCCCATATCTTGCGCAGAATTCTTTTCCATGAGTATAGGGCACTTGAAAGTAAGGGAAGACCCTGTCTTGACACTGCTCATGGGGTGCTGAAAAAGAAAGGATATGTGTAGTTTCTTCACCGCTACCACCAAGTTTATATTTCCCTGCCCCTGCTGCCTCCTACTAAAGAGTCCTTTAACTTCTAACTTAGTTTAATAAGGCTTCAGAAACATTAAAGTCCCAATAAGCTCAGTTTACTTAACTGTTGTTCCACACAAAACTTTGACTGTTTTGGAAAAGGCACTTTTAAGTAGCTTGAACATTGACCCATAAGAGCAGCCTAAATAAACCCAGAGTATATTCGGTTAAACCAATTTCCCTAAGCAAGCCAATACATATTTTTAAAGTTATGTCAGAATTCAGCTTCTAGTTATATTTGCAGACTTTTCTTCTGGAGAGGTCCAGGTATGCACTCTAATTTCCACAGTAGTCTAGTTCCTTTCTCTTAGTGTTTCAGCTCTTTATCTCTCTCTTACTCCAACTCTTCCCTTGTATATTATGTCAACTTCTTCTCCTAACCTCTTTGTCAGTCAGAAGGAAACTATACTCCTTGATTAGATTTCATTCCCCTATAACTACCAAATTGTACTTTCAGTCCTTGTATTCTTTGTAATTAAACAGTCTTTTTTAAAGAAAAAAATCAACCATTTTATAAGCAAGACAGAACATAGTGAAACAATTTCATCTCTCTATTTTCCATCACCCCTTTCACTGTTCTACCCTCACTCCACCCCTGAAGAATTTGGACACATCTGTTGGATACAAGGCTTCGCTATCCACAAATTCAGTGCTTTGGGTGATGTCTTGAAGATTCCTGGATTGCTGATCTGCACTTATATATGTTCATTGTTGGAAGATCATATCATTTTCGTGCATGAAAAAGGACTTGTGAAAGGGGCTGGATTGCAGGACTGACTGGCTACCTTGCCAAGCCAAAATGTCTGAATCCCCAATGCTGATAGCTAACAGATCTGGAACGAAATACAGATCTGGAATGAATTTAATACTGCCGCTTGTTTAGATAGTGCCTTTGCTTCTAAGACTTCACTCTGTGTGTGCCTATGCCAAGCAAGGGCTTTTGCCAGCACACCCAATATTTACATTATTATTATTACATTATTGATAGTCCCTCAGTTCTACACATGACATCCACCGCCACCTTTTTCACTTGGCACCAATAGCAAGGAGACTTGCGAGCAGATTCCAAAATGTGATGTGGCGTGAAAGCTCGAATAATCCAGATCTCACACACCCTTTTTTTTACACTGTTCATCCCTCCCTTTAAGGCTGATTGTGTCTGCCCAGCAACCCCAGTCTTGGTGAAGCTTCACCAGGAGAGATCTACCCTTACACCAATTCTCTTTTCTATCTCCTCAGTGTTCATTATTTTCCTTGGTTTGTGTCAGAAACTCGAGAGAACATACATGCTTCCCATTGTTAAGATACTTCAGGGGTTTTTCCACCAGTTGGGACAGTTCCTGTAGAACTCAAAATGCATCTCTTGACAACCATACACTGCAGGGCTCAAGGTGATCCAATAAGTTATGTACAGTCATACCTCATGTTACGGCCACTTCAGGTTACGTGTTTTCGGGTTGCGGACGGCAGGAAACCCGGAAGTACCGGAATGGGTTACTTCTGGGTTTCACCGCTCACGCATGTGCAGAAGCACCAAATTGTGCCTGCGCAGACGTGGCGCTTCAAGATGTGAATGCTGCAGGTTGCAGATGTGCCTCCATCACGGATTATGCCTGCAACTTGAGGTTCCACTGTACCTACTTTCGGTTCCATATTGTACTATATTCTCTATGGGAATAGAGCATACTCTGCAACCTGGTTTTGTGGAAGGGCTGGTTATTCACAAATAATTACAGTGGTACCTCGGGTTACATACGCTTCAGGTTACATACTCCGCTAATCCAGAAATAGTACCTCGGGTTAAGAACTTTGCTTCAGGATGAGTTCAGAAATCGTGCTCCGGCAGTGCGGCAGCAGCAGGAGGCCCCTTAGCTAAAGTGGTGCTTCAGGTTAAGAACAGTTTCAGGTTAAGAACGGACCTCCAGAACGAATTAAGTACTTAACCCGAGGTACTGCTGTACTGTAGAATGGCCCCAAGATCATATTCTTGGGCCATAATGACTGCCCAAGAGTAAACGTACAACTTTTTCTCTTTCTATTGTCTCCTAATTGTCTGTCTTTCCCTTGTGTGACTGAACCCCGCCTCATTTGCAATTGGAGTTTGCCTCATTGCATTTCGGCCTCTCTCACCACCTGCCAGATCCCTAGCAGCCTTTGCTCTCCTTTCATACAGCGATAGTAATGGTTTCCTTCCTGTTAACTGTTGGTGTGGCTTACCGATGTACCTGCTCTGCGTGACTGTAAGTCTGTAATAATCGCAAACTCTGGAAATTGTGTTCTGTTGCTTATTTTCTTCAGTTTGCAATGGAAGAAGCAATGTCTCAGTGCTGCAGAGGGTCTCAAGGTTCAGGATCTTGAAAAGGACACTTGTGATGGTGACATTTGTAGACTTCTATGTATGGGTGTGTGTGTGTGCTCAGGGACACATGTTTAACAGTACCAGGTTCTACGCTCAGGCAGGAATAACCAGCTCCTTAAATATAAGATAGGGCACACCAGAAGTACATGTGAAAAGGATCTCAGGGTCTTAGTAGAGCACAAGCTTAACATGAGTCAACAGTGTGATTCAGCAGCAAAAAAAGCTAATGCTATTCCAGGCTGCATCAACAGAAGCATAGTGTCCAGATCAAGGGAAGTATTCTGCCTTGGTCATACCACACCTGGAACACTGTGTGCAGTTCTGGGCACCATAATTTAAGAAGGATGTTGACAAGCTGGAATGTGTGCAGAGGTCGTCAGCCTAGATGATCAAGGGTCTGGGAACCAAGCCTTATGAGGAACAGTTGAAGGAGCTGGAATAACTTTCTGATAGTAAGAGCTGTTTGACTGTGGAACAGACTCCCTCAGGAGGTTTTTGACTCTCCTTCCATGGAGGTCTTTAAGCAGAGGTTGGATGGCCATTTGTCCTGGAAGCTTCAGTTGATATTCCTGCGTCTATTTATTTATTTTGCATTGTAGGGGATGGGCTAGATGACCCTACAGAGGGTCCCTTCCAACTCTACAATTCTGTGATTTGAAGTACCGTATTTTTTGCTTTATAAGACTCACTTTTTCCCTCCTTAAAAGTGAGAGGAAATGTGTGTGAGTCTTATGGAGCGAATGCAGGCTGCGCAGCTATCCCAGAAGCCAGAACAGCAAGAGGGATCACTGCTTTCACTGCGCAGCGATCCCTCTTGCTGTTCTGGCTTCTGAGATTCAGAATATTTTTTTTCTTGTTTTCCTCCTCCAAAAACTAGGTGCATCTTGTGGTCTGGTGCGTCTTATAGAGCGAAAAACACGGTAGGTTGCTGGAAGAGGGGGACTGCCTCCTTTGAACCCAGCATAGAAATGCAGTGGGCTGTTGCTGTCCCTCCTACTAGTTCCCATGCAGACTAATAACTTTTGAGGACTATTTTGTTCATTTTATTTACTCATTTAGTTACTTATTCCGTTTATGCCCTGCACCCCCACCATCCAAAAGCTGCCAAGGTAGCTATCATGCAACACCACTAAAAATATAAGAACCATTAATTTCAACAGCAGCACGTGCAAAGAAACTCCATAAAATAAAACTTCAACATGAGCTTGAAAAAGCTGGATATTTATTTTTTAAAAGCACATGTGCCTTGTGCCTAAATAATATTAGTGTAGATGTCAGGCAGCTCTTCCTGAGGAGGGCATTCATCTCTGAAGTTGGGACTCCTGAAGCAGAGCCTAGATTATGGTCTTGGTGTTTGGGCAGCCTATTACAGGAGAAGGCAGTCCAATTAATAACCTGGTCCTTTGCAGGAAACCCAGACTACATTTCAGATGGCTACAGAGCTGTGTTCGTGTTAAGCACCTGAGCATGTGTTGCTGGTTATTGTATAATGTCCTGCAAGAAAAAAATCATGTATTATTTTTGGTAACAAATTTTAAACTTTCCCAAGAAAAAAAGCATCCGTTCATGAAACTTAAACTATAGAAGAAAGAATCTATCGTATTTTTCGCCCCATAGAACACACTTTTTCCCCTCCAAAAATGAAGGGGAAATGTGTGTGCGTCCTATGGGGCGAATGCAGGCTTTCGCTGAAGCCTGGAGAGTGAGAGGCATCGGTGCGCCCCGACCCCTCTCGCTCTCCAGGCTTCAGGAAGCTATCCGCAAGCCTTGCAAGCCCAGCGGGAGTTCCCGCGGGCTCACAAGGCTTGCTGGCAGCAGCCTGCAGCCCCGGCGAGTGTCTGCAAGCCTTGCGCGCCGGCAGGAGCTCCCGCCGGGCGCGCGA
This sequence comes from Podarcis erhardii, assembly GCF_964252035.2. Taxonomy (NCBI): domain Eukaryota; kingdom Metazoa; phylum Chordata; class Lepidosauria; order Squamata; family Lacertidae; genus Podarcis; species Podarcis erhardii. The sequence continues at coordinate 43,442,227 of NC_138513.1, forward strand.
GGCTTGGGGCAGCAGCCTGTTGCCCAAAGCACAGGGAGCCCTCTGGAGGGCTGCCCGTGCTTCGGGCAAGTGTCTGCAAGCCTTGCGCGCCCGACAGGAGCTCCCGCCGGTTGCGCGAGGCTTGGGGCGGCAGCCTGTTGCCCAAAGCACACGGACCCCTCCGGAGGGCTCCCCGTGCTTCGGGCGAGTGTCTGCAAGCCTTGCGCGCCCGGCAGGAGCTCCCGCCGGGCGCACGAGGCTTGGGGCGGCAGCCTGCAGCCGGAAGCACACAGAGCCCTCCGGAGGGTGCCCCGTGCTACGGGCAGGCGTGTGCAAGGCTTGTAGCGGCAGCCGCGGCTGGGGCGGGGAAAAATTTTTTTTTAATTCATTCCCCACCCCAAGAAACGAGGTGCGTCCTATGAGCCGGTGCGCCCTATAGGACGAAAAATACAGTAAATCCAGATCAGAAGTTTTCTGGTGATGGTTAAGATTCATAGATGGTTAAGATTAACTGGCTAGGTAGCTGCCTGTTGTGTTTCGAGGAAATCTTAATATCTCACACAAGCTTTGTGTAAAAGCTACTGTCTTCTGCTGTGTACTTTTGTAACTGTGTGTTGAGAAGATACCCAGCTCTAAGAAGTGAGATTGTTTACGGTTCAGTTTTATCCTTGGTGCATTATTTCTCATGCTGCACTTGTAGAGGTTTCACCATGCTTAAAACAGTCAGCAGTGTGTCTGAATTCTCTTGCCGTAAGGGTTAAAGGCGTCTCTTGTAGTGAGAACTGAAATGTTGTCTTCCAGTTCATGTGCAAAGGCAGAGTACGGTTTCCATGGATACTCATGGAATAATGTGTTTCATGTCTTCCTCTTGCATTCTGATAGTAACATATCCCTGCATGCAGAATCTTCAGAGTTGGATACCACTGTAATGGAAGGAAATGCATTTTATTTTTTTAAAATGTGCAGCATTTTGTAAACCTTAAATTAAGAAACATAGCTAGGTAGAGCAAGCAAAGCAGGTCAGTGGTCCTGTATAAATTGCTCATGTTGCTAAGCCAGTATTTCTAAACCCACGTTTTCACCTGTGGTATTTAATATATGTTTTCCCAATCTAGGTGATCACAGTTTAGGCAGAAATTGATTTTAATGTCATGGAAATGCAGCCTTCCACAAATAGGTTGTCTTATTTTTCCAAAATAGAAGCACACTGGAGATAAACAAATAATTTCAGAAATTAGAGGGACCTGTGACAGGACGATGATGATATTATTATTATTATTATTAATAATAATAATAATAAAGGTTCCGGGAAAGGAAGTCTGTGACATGGGTGTGCATCTCCCTTACGCAGCTGTGTGTCAGCCTCGCCCATCTTGTTTGTGAGGGAAACTACAGGTTGGGTTTCCCTTACGTTTTCAGGGTCCTAGAGAAATGCAGCTTTCTTTTACCTGGCTGTAAAATTGTCTCATTTGATTTGTGCAATGCTGGGTTTTTAGTCTGAGATGCTAAATGGAATATGCTATCGTGAAAGCAAAAATTGTGGAGATGGGAGGGAAACTTTACTAGGCAAAAGACAACACCCTTGAAATTTGCAGGGTGGGGTTAAGCCTAAGGTCTCAGAGAGTATTATGCCTCTAAAATTTCTTTTAATAGCTTATAGAACGGTGGCTGCAAATGTTTGCGCATGGGAATGAATTTATATGTGTGAAGAATTTTCACCTTTTCATCTGGCAGTGGCTACCAGGAGATGATGTCACCTTGCAGCCGATTGGTTGTTTCAGTACCTAGTGCAGGGAAAGGAGAGAAGGATGCCGGCACAAATCTCCGTGGTGGATCTATGGTGTTTTCTGACAATTTTTCACAGAATATTTTGATTAGCACTGAGATTTTCCATCCATGTGGCCATGTGAGCAAGTGAGAGTATCTTAGTGCAAGGGGCATTGAAAGCTGTCAGAGGAATGAGGCGACTGATCTGCAAACGGATCTGTGATTGTAAGTGCTGAAATCAGGGTGGAAGAAATGAAGCAGGGAGTGTTAGTAGACACACTGTGGGAGGAGGATGTGTAGTAGAGACGGCAAGCATGAGTAGTAGAAAAGCAGAGGTTTTGTTCTCTGTTAAAATGCTGGGAATTAATATAATTGCGAAAGTTCGGTTTTAGCAATAAATTAGAAATGGACAATACTTGCCTTGTAAAATATTTTTTCTTGTTGAAATACTAGGATTTTTAAAATGTCCCCCCCCCCCATCATTTGCAAAGCCATTATATGAAATGAAATGACTTTTCCCCTTTTCCTTTTTATTACTTGTCTACAGCTTTGAAGACAAAGGGCGTAATAATTAGTATTGATTTTATTTTATTTTTGGCAACTTCTGAGTGAATGCTGCTTAAAAGGCACTTCTTTCTTTTTTAAAAGGATTGTAACACAATATTTTGTTTTCAAACAATCTTTTCCAGATAAAAGCTTTGATGATGAAGAGTCAGTGGATGGAAATAGGCCATCTTCAGCTGCCTCAGCCTTCAAGGTTCCTGCAGCCAAAAAACCTGCAACTCCCTCAAATACTTCAAGAAAGCCAGGTTCTGCTGGTGGGCCTAAGGTTGGAGGTAAAACCAAACTATTGACCCTTGAGTGTTCTTCCCCATTCCCCCTTTTCTGCCTTTCTTCTCTTTGCTGACCCTGTCTCAGCCATAATTCATATTGAGGAACTTTGAAGGGTAATGTTTAATTCATAACTGCAGTATTTTTTGCAGACCTAGAAAGTGTGAAGAACCTTGGCAAAGTGTGTGCATACATGAATTAGTGCATGTGTGTGGATGTAGATGATAGTCCAGTTAATATCCAGTTTTTAAATGCTTGTTTTGTATTGTATCATTAGCTGTTCACACTCTTGTGAATAGTTGAATTTACATTTTATATTTACTTACACTGCATAGTGATGAATCTAATGCTTTAATGCATTACTTGATACTGAAACATCCCTGCTGTTATATAAAAACTTAGAAACAGGTAAATAATCTCTTAAGTGGACTCAAGCCATTTGTTTGGGGGGGGGATGTAGACCACACCACAATGCTGTGATATTAATTCCTGTGTAAGTGTGGCAGATTTGGTTCATAGACAAATCTGTTTTATGTATTTACATGCATGTCCCTAGGAATTTTAAGTTGGAAGACATTTATTTTCTTTTGAAATGGCTGGAAACAGGACTTTCTAAAGCAAATAACATTTTTCTTACTGTGATCATTTAAGTATAATCAAAATTACAATGGCAAAATTTAATACAGGCTACTGATGCACTGAATTTATATTTAAGATGCAGTTGTCTGACTGAAAGGTTTAGTTAATGTTATATTTTCCATTTTGACTTTTATTGTGTGGTTTTAAATTGTTGCAGAAGTTGCATTATGAAAGCTGGAAGGATTGTTACTCATGTTTTCTGTGTGAACCGGGTAGCTCCTTAAGATCAGCTGGGGCTTTGGTTCTGAAACTTATCTGGACCACACTTTCAAAATAAGAATTTGCTCATGCCAGGCCGAGTTTTTTATTGATAAGAAATTTATTGGAAAACACAATTAGGATTGTACTCACTTGATGCTCTTGCTCTCATTTTGAAAATATATCTATCCCTATTCTGCAAATGAATAAATTATAATTGATACTATGCTATACTACATTACCCGAAACTGAAATGTTTAACAGTTTCTTTGATTGTCCTTGATTCTTCTCACCACGCTTGCCATCCTCTCCTCCCACACCAGTGTGGCACACCACACCCTTGGGGAACCACTGATGTAGGACATGAATGCTGCAACCCTGGGCAGGCAGTTAAACATAACAGTTGTAAAAAAAAAGGTTACATTGCCAAGTATAATTCTGTATAGCACAACAGGTGTGCACTGGATGCTGGGTGAAATGCAAACCCCAAATTTTTTCTTTGTATACAAAGCATCTGAGTTTACTTTTTGGTAAATTCTTAGCATTTTCCTCTAGGTTTTGTCTGAATTATTCTTTATTATAATTTCCTCTGAAATTTTGTACCTCATTTCTTTTCTAAGATTTGGCTTTATAGATACTAGATGTTTCAGCAAAAACCAAACCCATAGAACCTTCATTCAATACTTCCCTGGTTTTTGTACGTGTGATGTAAAACAATTCACCTCTACTTTGTGTAGTAGAGTAAACTCATTTTTCTGATAATGCATAAGCCTGGCAAAGAAAACAATAACTTTAAAACATGCACGTGTAACTTGGGTTGGCATGGTTGTTAAGCCAAAATAGGTAAGCCAAAATGCACTGGTACATGAGCAACACACTGGGGTTAGCTCAAAGTGGTAATAATCAAAATTGGATGTGAATGTTCATTAGTTTGTTGAAACATTTTGCCATTGGTGGAAAGCTGTCTTGCCTGCAACCCCTTTCTACCAACGTGGAAACAAGTATCTCAGTTTCCCTTCTCCTCAATGACTATATACATTCACACCTCAGTTGTCGAACGCAATCCGTTCTGGAAGCGCGTTCGGCTTCCAAAATGTTCGACAACTGAGGTGCAGCTTCCAATTGGCTGCAAGAACTTCTTGCACTCAAGCGGAAGCCGTGTCAGACATTTGACTTCTGGAAAACTTTCAAAAACCGAGAGACCCCAGAAAGTCTTAATAAAAGGCATGACAAAAATTGTGTCTAAAAACTAATTTTTAATCTGTATATGCTCAGGTGTATACTGTATTTTTTCATGTATAAGACGCCCCCTACTTTTGGGAACCCCAAATTGAGAAAATGGGGGGAGATGGACCAGAGTTGTTGAGTTGTTGTTGTTGTTGTTGTTGTTTTAATGCCCCCAAGATCACTCACCTGATGCTGCCAATTGCACGCGTCGCAGAAGAAAACAAGCTCCCCGCCAGCAGCCGCCAATTGCACACACAATTGCCGCAGGCACAGCCAATCCGCAGCAGCCCTTGACTTAGCCACCCAATTGTCGCACCAACAGCCAATCCTAAGCAGCTCTTGCAGCAGCCACTAATCACCCACCCAATTGCTGCTGACAAGCTCATGTTTGCAGCTGCAACCAGTCCCCCGTCCCACATATGCACTATCCGTGTAAAAGACGCCCCCGATTTTTAACCTTATTTTAGAGTAAAAAAAACTTTGTGTTATACACGGAAAAGTATGGTAATCTTCTCTCAAAAGTTGGTGAATCCAGAGACCTCGAATACAACAAAAACATGTATTCAAAATAACTGACATGGCATATGTTCTCATTGGTGACACACACATTTTACATTCTATGTTGCGATGGAGCTTATTGAGCATGACTCCATTGACAGCTACTCTAGTTATATGACACCGCCCATGGCTTCATTTCTCATGTCACATTAAACCATAGCAGATGTTCTTGCGGTATTCCCTAGAACATGTCTTGTTGTGTCTTCCAACCCTAGGTTGACTTGTTCCGAACAAATGACCATGACAAACTTGCTATGACTTGTGGTTTATTTGGAGGAAATAAAACTTGAACCTGGGTTTGGAGGACATAGCAAGCCAGGCTCTGACTAATTTTGCAGCAGGATTGGAGTGCTATGAGAGTATTTGAGCTGCTGGTTCACACTGACACGGACTATTTTTTTTAATTTGACATATGAGCCATCTCATAGGTATGTAAACTCAGGTGGTAGCCATTTCTAATCTGATGAGTTAAAACATAAATGTGGGCATAGGAATTTAGCATCAATTTGGCTTAGCATGTTGTGTGAGCCAGATCACATATCTCTTACGTTCTTCTAATTTAAACATTTGCTAGAAGTCGCCCTCTAGCAAAGGTGTATGCACTCAAGTGTGGAAAGAACATTGCTATTTTTATTTACATGCAAAGTTATATTTCACCTAGTAGTTCACAAACATTTTGTCTAATAAGTTTAATGAGTTGCCTAAAGATAGGTCAAGTGGCATTTTAATATACAGAATTAGTTAAAGCATTTGCTTTCCTAAGCTTGAAACTAACACATTTTAGTTGTCTAATCTTTTATATTACAGGCTTTGCATTTTAAGGCCTGTGTTAACGTATTAATTTACAATACTTTTAGCCCAGTGCAAGTGTCAGTTTTCATTCCTTTTAATAACAACAATAATAATACGAATTCCTCCAAATGTTGCTTATTTATTTCTGCAGACTGCTGCAGTATCTGTTTGCTATCAGACTTTCTGCCTTCAAGGAACTGCCTAAATTAACTTGTTCTCCAAGAACTTCTGGAACATTTCACATGGAACCCTGTACACTTTTGAGGAATACACACTTGATTCATGAAGATCATTTAGCTAATGTCAGGCCTTACCATTGTCTCACGTGAGCTTTGTGTCACATGAACACACTGGTCATGGGTACTGTCACAGAGTGCTCTCTTGTGATTCCACACTACAATACTAGTAGGAGTGGACAAACTATGATTTGGGTAGGTCTGGCCACTATTACACATTACCTTACTGGGGAGTTGCTAATAAAGTTCTCAAGAACCACTGGAACAGAGTTTAAAAACACTGCCATAAATATTACGCCATGGTTAGAAGTTGGTTTATATTCTGAATTGTTAACCATAATTTCCCAATTCAGATGAAATGGGGAATTTTGTTAATGGAAGACTTCCTGGTTCCATGCTCACACATGTGAACCAAGGAATGAATGTGGAGCCCATGTCCATAGCAGCTTGTTGAGCCAATATATGTTCATGCAAACACAGCACTGTTTCATTGTTCATTGGTGATAGGCCTCTTTGAGCCACTTGTTGCAATTGGTAAAGCCAGCTGTGTGTAATGCTTCTAAATGCTGAAAATGGAAAACCTATTTGGGGCAAACTCAATCTTGTAAATTCTCAGTCTCTGACATAAATCTTTTTTTCATCCATGCAATTAAATTTCTAATTTTGACCTTTCTTAACTTCCCTGCTTATATAGAGCGCCACTTTCTTGGGCTGGAGGCATTCTTCCTCCTTCTTTAGTTTCATCCTAATCACTGCCGCCTAATTCACTTCATTGGTATTAATTGATGAACCACATTAAGAAGCACAATAATCCTTTGGCTCTTTATATTCTCACCCTACTTTTCTTTATCTTTGTCTTCCAGTCTGTCTTGCCAGTGATTCCAGCTTTTATCCCTTGTGTGTTAGGGTTGGAGATACTAGACTTTTTGCTTTTTTTCTTTCTTTTGACCTTTGAGCATGGGAGAGCCACAGTTGTTGTCATCATTTTTGCCCACTGCTGAGAAGCAGAATAAATTATGGAAACTATGCAAATCTACATAATTATATGGGTGACAGAATTCAGGTTTTCTTGGTACAGAATTTGTTGCCCTGGCAGGGAAGGCTGGCATTCTTGTAAATATTCAGCAGTACCCTGTGGTAGTTCAAGCATTTTAAATTGTATCTTACGTAATAAAATCAGTAATTTAATCAGTCTTATTGTTTCTTAACAGTAGCTTAAAATCCCAGGTAAAATACATGTTTTTGTTTTTATTAGACCAAAGCTTTATTGAATATAACAAGCAGACATACAAGCAAACATTTATGCAAATATATATAATTGCAGTCTTATCACTTACAGGCACCACCAAGGAAGGAGGAGCTGGTGCTGTTGATGAAGATGATTTTATAAAGGCATTTACAGATGTTCCTACTGTGCAGGTAAGGTGAAGTGTGTTTTGTTCATAAGATTTCAGTTTGGGAGCACTTCCAATTTTTTTGCAAATTTGCTTTTCACAGCACTCCTCTTTTAATAACTGAATGTTTACTGAGTTCCATGGGCTGCCTTGAACTCGAGGAATGGTGTGCTAAAAAGGTTTGAATGAATGAATTTTCTTTTGGGGAGGTCTGGTAGCTGAGTTAAATTCTCACACTCAGGGGTTAAATTATAAATATATTTGGGAATAATCTTCCATATCAGATTGAGTAGGATGAGAGTGAAGGGTGCAGTTTAGCTTACTTGCATGAACTTGTGTGGCTTGAGAGAGTTTTACTGGTCAGGAATCTGTAGGATAAGACTCTGACCACATCTGCTTGTGGCATACGACAGCTATGGTAAAGTGGATTAATCCTAAGTGGCTTAAATACATATTGTGGAGGAGTCTGTCTTGAGCTGGGCATTGGACAAGGTAGCGATCAAGGCCTTTGCAGCTTATTTCCCTGTAAATAAAGAATTAGCTGAAATTTCACTTATTCTATTATAAAATTACATGGTTGTAGTGTTGAAACATCAAGGTACATTCCTAAGTGCCAGACTGAGCAAAATGTGTTAGTATATTTTGAGAGCAAATTTCAAAAGCAATTAGGCTTTTTAAATGGAGGCAAGCAGGTGACTTGCACACACACACACACACACACACACACACACATATATTTGGGGGAGGGGAAACAGCCTAACAAAATAATCCTTAAATTCTGTTTCGGTCATAGGTGTCCTAGCAGCATTGAGACAAGGCATCGTATGTGATAAAGCAGTAGCTTTCATTGTTTCTCTGCTCAGCATCCTTCTGAGAGAGTGCATGTGTGACACTCACAAATCTAAATTCCTACAGTCAAAACATTATGCATAGTGTGTTTCATCAGCCTATAATAATTCTACCTATACTTCTTCATTAGGACAATAGAATAGATATAACACAGCATGTAGGAATTGTTAGATAGGGGTGGGGCAGAGGCAATGTGAGGAGCCAGCAATTAAGCACAGACCATGCTGGAGACAGCATATGCTTCAGCCACGTTTTAGGATTCTCTCTGCAACAGGAGGCCATCTGATGAAATTACACTACATAGTTTTGGAATATTAATGGTTCTTATCTGCAACAAACATACAGTCATTTTAGCCAAGTTCTGTTATTTCTGATAAATTGTTTGGCTCATTGTGGCCTCAAAGTTTCACCAACAACAATCCAGTATACCCGGGCTTTTTTGTTTAACTACATCAAAATTGATTTTCACTAGCTCTAAACTGTTTGTGTAAATGGTGTGAAATTAAAGCTTAAACTGTATTGATGGTCATTGCAGCAGGACTTCTATAAACTTTTCTCGTATGGATACGTAAGTCCTTCCTGTTCAATTAGAACACAGTAAAGCAAACCATTTTAGCAAGCACTTACTGTTATTATAGTACTATTATAGTAAGGTTGACATTTCTAAAATATGCATTGAGAAGAAATACAGGCAAACTCCCCACTTACACGGAGGTTACGTTCCGGGCTGGTGCGCACCTAAGTGAAATTGCGTAAAGTGGAGATCACCCTTTAAACACCCTCTGCGCTGCTCTCCCTTCAGTCCATACCCAAAATACTGTATCCCAAAATACCCACAACTGGAATGGAAGCTCTGGGGTCAGCAGGAGGCTACAGGACATGCAGGAAAGTGGCGGTGGCTGCTTCGCTACAGCGCATGTTAGCTGTTAGGCGGGGAGGATGAGCAGTGTAAGCAAAGCCCTTCTGTGCCTCTGGTCTCTTTGGAGCTTCCTCCATCCTCACTGACCTCACCTTTGGGCTCCAAGGAGGGTCTCCACAATTTCAACTTTCTGCACCATCCCCGGAATGTAACCCCTGCATAACTTGGGACTGATCTATATTAGAGGAATGTTGCTGAGAAACAGCTCAAGGGCAGCATCAAGGGCAGGGTCTCGATGACAAATTCTGTATTTTTTGTTACATTTTCTCCATAAAAACAATTAGGTGGGGAAATTGTGGTCTACCTCTGACTCCTTGGAATATAGGCTGTTGTTTTGACAAAGTCGGGAGTATTTCAATCAAACGTAGGACATATAATAACTTGATTTTTCCCCCAGAAATTTAGACAGAAAATAATAGACGGAATTTAAGTTAGAGCCACCCTTATCAGTAGAGGCCGGGAATTCTTTTTCTTTTACCTGAAAAACCCCAGGATAAAAATTCTTATGCAGTGTTCAGTGAACTTTCCAAACATTGTGCTTTTTATAGTTGCTGTCAATTAATTCAGTGTTTTAATGGTTTTTAATTCCTGTGTGAGTAGGACAAGCTCTTGTTGTATTCTGTTGCCCTCTGTTGGCTGCCTGCAATATAAGCAACATTATTTTATAGCATTAATTATTTAAAGATATATACAAGCCAGCATATTTTTTCCTTTCTCCTCTTCTTCTTACCATTTATCACCCTGGTATACATTTTTTTAATTATTTACTTGGGCTTTTGTTAATAAAGGCTGAATTAGTACATCTGCATCCATATAGGCGCCAGTGAGTTTGTCCCCAAAAGAGGAACAGGATGCTGAAATACAGACTTAACATAACCATTTGCATTGGTTCCATTTCCTAGATCCGAATTCAAGATGCTGAGTTTCATCCATTAAATTTTAGCCTACATATATAGGACTGCTTCCACCCATGTATCTGCCTTACAGTGTTTTCTAAGCTTAATATAGGTGCACTCCTTTGTTATCAAACAGAACATTTTCATTAACTTCCTCTCACTTCTGCAGTTGGATTTTATATTGATTAATATTTGGGCGTGTGGGGACTAAAAAAAAACGGTCAGGGTACTTTTCTAGTAGATAACTAAAATTTTGGGTCCAAAACATGCTGATGATTTATTTTTTAAAAGAAGTTTGAGCACTTTAATGTTTCTCACCGGTAATACTATGTCTACTTTGTACTGCCAAACAGCAAATAAAACCACATCTGACAGGATTGCGGTGGAAAGGGACTTTGCCCATCAGAAACATAAACAATAACCAGTTATGGGCTAATTCTTATCCCTCTTATCCTTAACGCTCCCATAGAGTAGAGGATTTCCACCATTCTAGAATGCTGCTTGGCTTGATTACTTGAGTTCTGCAAAACCCAGTCTTAGTCTCATCATCTTTTCTTTTCAGATTTATTCTAGTCGTGAACTCGAAGAAACGTTAAATAAAATCAGAGAAATCTTGTCAGATGATAAACATGATTGGGATCAACGAGCCAGTGCGGTATATCTTTTTAATATTACATTGTACATATTTATTTGACTCCAACAGTAGCTTATTGTCAAATTTATCCGTTTGGAATAAGAAATGATATTATACCAATTCTTTTCCCCCTTTATCCCACTCCCCATTCCCCACCCCCAGCTCAAGAAGGTCCGTTCATTACTTGTTGCTGGAGCTGCTCAGTATGACGGATTTTTCCAGCATTTACGGCTGTTGGATGGAGCATTTAAATTATCAGCTAAAGATCTCAGATCACAAGTGGTTAGAGAAGCATGCATTACAGTAGCGTAAGTATCTGCTAAGGAAACTGATAATACAAAACTACAGTACTTGGCTGTGGTTTAATCAGTTGAATAGTCCTTACTGGAAATACAGTAGAAATGTTGCATTGCTTTACGTATCTGTATAACTATGATAAGTAACATAACTGATGTAAAACATGAATAAGAGTTCAGAACACAACTGCAGGGCACATTATGCATCTGCATGCCCTTTGTTCCTTTGGAGGTGTGGTAGTTCTCATATTTTGCAGATTATTAGTTTCCTGCTAGAGCAGAGCTTGTATTAAAGGGATATAATGTTTAAAAATAGGCATAAACAATGCTGCAGAAAGGCATTCATTTTGCAGAATATTAATATGCATTAGATCATCCAAAGTAGAATTATTGTGGTATGCCCTGCAGTGATAATAACTGCAGACACAGACCACCCCGCTATTTCTAATCTTAAATGTTCAAAATCATGAGCTGATAATAAGACTTGATTTGCTTTCTATTTTAAAGCATTTGATACGTTCACATCAATCACACTTTCAATTTTATGTTTGCGACTCTTGTGGCAAAAGCATTGTGGGAAGCATTTTGTAAGAGAAGCTCATTATTTAAAGAGATTTCTAAAAGTAATACAAATGCCATTGCTGTGAGTCCACCCCTTAGCAAGACCCTCCGGGCTACATCTCATGTACAGTGGTGCCTCGCAAGACGAAAATAATCCGTTATTTCTTGTAAACCAGTTAGAGGTTCTACTACTACAGTCAAACTATCTATCTATCAACAACCACACACACACGCACACACGGTGAGCACAGAAAGAAAGGTAGTCATGCACAGTGGCAGTGAGAAGGAGGAGGAGTTTTTGTGGGCTTTCTGTGGCCTCTTACAGACTATTGATGGTCAACTACCTAAGTACAAATTGCTTAATTTGTGGCTGCCGTGGCACCCCCCACTGTTACCTAAAGTATTTAAAGTTTACTTACTACCATCTAGATAAGACAACGGTTTGCAAACAAGTAGCCTCTTTGTATGAACTGTACTCGTGCTTTGTTCTTAAAAGCACCTGAATGGATAGGAATATTAACATGTTTGTAGGATTTGGTTCTTGGAGGGTGATAGATCCCCTAGAATTGTGGTTAAAGGAGCTGGAGTAGACTTTAGAATTGCAGGCAATTCCCTGCCTTCATTTGGGAGAGGATATTGTGCAGGATCCAGCAGTCGGGTGACCAAAGTATGGTTCTATAGTATATCCATATTAGTCCTAGGGTTTTTTAAAGGATAAAAAAGAGTGAGAAAAATTTCATATGACTAAATTGGGTGGGGAACTGGATCCAGCGGGAGGACCAGATCCCAAGGTAGCCAACCTTCTGCAGGACATTTTTATTGAGATGGGAGGAGGATTCTATCGATTCCCTGGTGTTATATTTCAGATGGTTGAATCAGGGACACACCTTGCTCCCAGTTCTTCCTTTTGAGCCCAGTTTGATTTCAAGCCCAATTCTTCTTTTGTAAAGGAAGAAGTCAGGGGCGTCCTTGGAGCGTGCCCCCATTTCTTCCTTTTGAATTTTTCCACCTCACTGTTTTGGAAGGGGCCAGATATACTTGGGATAGATTGGGAGTTACTGTTTGAATCCAGTGGCTGCTGAAAGCAGTGGAACAGGGTAAGGCACTGAATTCAGACAGCACTCAGTGGCTGCAAAGGCAGGTGTGGTTTGGCTCAGCCGGCCTCGCAGGCCAAATGGGGTAGCCTGGTTGGCCTAACAGCCACAAGCCAGAGATTCCTCTCCACTGGGATAAATGCAGTGCTTTATATGGGGCTGGATTCCAGGAAAATGTGTGTGTGTTGTGGCGGGGAAATGATCGCTTCCTGTAATAGGCTATTATATGATAACTATTCTTCTGATTTTCATTGCATCTCTTAAATGAAGTGAAAGGACAAGACACTTGTATAATTGCCATCTGCTGAAGATACTTTTATCCTTATGCATGATTAGCTGGGAGAAATGATAGTGCTTGACTGTGACAGTAGTTCCCATGCACATTTATTGGTCTGCCTTGGTGAGGTGCATAATGAACTATCCAATTAATCATCTGGTTCAAATGAATCACAGGACAAATGGCTTTCCTATCTAGGAGTGTGGTTTGTGTTTTCAGATTTGCCATAGGGACCTGGGTGGTTCATCTTCAAAAACATTTGTGGAAGACAATTGGAGGACTATCTGGCTGATTGACATTTGAAATTAAAAGCTGGATTAAACTGAAGTTCTGGTCCAGCCAGGCATGTTTATGGGCTATGTTAAATGTAACGTGCAAAGTTGGGAACGTGTTGGGAAAAGGTTTTTATATTATTTACAAAGAGTGATTATAGTTCCTGTCGTTGGTGCTGAATTAGTTTTGATAACCAGTTTTACTCTATTCCTTCCAGCCATCTTTCAACAGTTCTGGGAAACAAGTTTGATCATGGCGCAGAATCCATTGTGCCTACTCTGTTTAATCTGGTTCCTAATAGCGCCAAAGTTATGGCTACTTCTGGGTGTGCAGCCATTAGATTTATCATTCGTGTAAGTATGCTCCAATGTTATTTTTAAAGTTCACTTCTGTATTGGGCATATTAACATATATTAACTATGGGCAAGTAAGGCTATAAGTACGTACTTTTTCCTATGTGAAAAACTATGTGAGCTACTTTGTGCGAAGTATTTGTGGCAGCCAGAAGCCTCTTTATATCATGTCATCATACTGTATATTTTCCAGAAATTGTAGTTCCTTATTTACTTATTTGATATGAGATAGAAAAGATGAAGCTATTATGTAGCCTAAAACTATTTTCAGCATTCCACCATCTGGGTTTCTATCTTAATTTTTGTGCTCAATTTATTTTGAGTTAAATAAAATTGTGAGCCCTATGCTTAAAGCCACCTTTGTGTCAAAAATGATAAATGCTATAGAACTGCAACCTTATGACTCTAATGCCACACAAAATTTATTATGAGTATTGAATGCCTTGTGATAGCTTTTTTTCCACTCTCTTTTCAGCATACCCATGTGCCCAGACTCATACCTTTAATAACCAGCAACTGTACCTCAAAATCTGTTGCAGTCAGGAGGTGAGCATTTATGAATAACAAGCTTTATGAGTATAATGTTCCTTGATTTCAAGAAAGGGTTTTAGGAAATGAATGGAATTCATCTTCAGGAGTTAGGCTCTGCTGTAACTCTGATATGTGCAGTGTCACAATCCCGCAATAAAGGCGGAAGTTCTCTACACACTTACCTGGTTGTACGTTCCATTAGGCTCAGTGGGACTTCAACATGTACAGTGGTGCCCCGCAAGATGAACACCTCGCAAGACGGAAAACCTGCTAGACGAAAGGGTTTTCCGTTTTGGAGGTGCTTCGCAAAACGAATTTCCCTATGGGCTTGCTTCGCAAAACGAATTCGTCTTGTGAGTTCCTGCGGGTTTTTCCCCCTCCCCCCCTTTTCCTAAGCCGCTAAGCCGCTTATCAGCTGTTCCGCTGATAAGCCGCTTAACAGCTGATCGCTAAAAGCCACTAAACCACTAATAGCGCTAATCCGCTAAGCTGTCAATGGGCTTGCTTCGCAAGACGAAAAAACCGCTATACAAAGAGCCTAACGGAACGGATTAATTTTGTCTTGCGAGGCACCACTGTATAGGATTCATTGTGAAACTTAAAATGTTAAATATGAACCCACCTGGACCCTGAGATCATCTTCTGAGACCCTTCTTCGTGTGCCTCCTCCTCGAGAGGTCCGGAGGGTGGCAACATGAGAACAGGTCTTCTCTACAGTGGCTCCTCATCTGTGGAATGCTCTCCCCAGGGAAGTTCGCCTGGTGCCTTCATTATATACCTTTAGGCACCAGGCAAAAACATTCCTTTTTAACCAGGCCATTTGTTAATTTGGTTGACATCCTATGCCCTTTTAAAATGTGGGGTTTTGGGGGGGCAGCAGCTATTGGGTTGTTGGTTTTATTTTGATTATATTTTGTGGTTTTATATTTTGTTTTTGTTTTGCGAACCGCCCTGAGACCTCCAGGTATAGGGCAGTATATAAATTCAGTCAATCAATAACAACTCCATTTGCGGCATGAAGCCTTTTATTTTTATTCGCTTGGTGTTTGTGTGTTGCTGGTTCTATTGCTTTATGTTGTTAAGATGATATAAATTTGAAGATAAGATGAAGGAAAGTCAAATCAAAGACCAGGAACAAACTTGTCATATATTTACAAGTGGGTGTGGGTTAAGACAGTGGTTCCCAATTACCTAAGTACTGTGGACAGCTTTTCAAAAGCCAAGTCATGGATCCCCTTCCTTTTGAAAATTTTGATATCTCTGTGACAGTTTTTGTTATGTGAATGTGTGGGTGCTGTTCAGTACAGTTTTATTCGGAGGTGACCCAATGAAATCAGTAGACATGACTTAAGTTAGGTCCATTAATTTCAACGCATATGCTCTGGAATACCCTCTTGTGCATACCATCTTGATAAGAGCTTCAGATTCCTAGACTTGGCAATAATCAAACCCTGACTTTAGTCCCTGTCTTTTTCAGGCGCTCTTTTGAATTTCTAGACCTGTTGTTACAAGAGTGGCAAACGCATTCCTTGGAAAGGTACGATTTATAGGTGACATGAACCTCTGTTTTAATATTACAAGTATAAACGTAGTTAAGTTCTCCTAACAATTGGATCTACTTGCTGTTTCAGACCCTTTAAAAAACAACAACCAGAAGAGGCAATTCTGTTTTGTTGTTGTTGTTAGTGAGGCTAGCATTCAAAGTTTAGACGAAGTAGTTTTAGATCAAACAGTGTTTTGACCAACAAACAGTGAGGTATCCCATAGATGTGCAAGCAACTCTTGGCTTGATTCTCCAAAACTAGGTTTGTTTTCTAGCTACTCTTACCTTGTTCCTTTATAGCCTGGAGATCATCTTGGTTGGGGCATTCAAACAAGCCATGGTTGAATTGAGATATAATAGCACACTATAGTTTTAAAGCCACAGTCTGTAAGTCAGCAACTAATCATGACTCTACTTTGTGGTGTGTTGCCAGAAAACATTCCACAGTTAGTCCGCTGGTCAGAGTTCAGACTTTCAAACCAGCCACATTTTGGCTAAACATATTGTGGCTTAGTGTTACGTGCAAATTGGGCCATTGTCTGTACAAATGGATTCTTAAGTGAAGTATTTCAAATAGCAGTTTTTCAGTCTTACTAGATAGCACAGAGGTAGATAATTTGGTGCAGATTTCCTCAAAAGCAAGCATGGGGAGGTATGTGACCCATTCTAATCTATATTTCTAGTTCCAGTTACAATGTTATCTGCACAGAAGCACAAATTTTCATTTCCGTTATGTATGAAAGTTGCTAATCCTAGCATTTTTATTATTGTATCAAAGTTACCATATTCAGTGGTTTCATTGCAGCAACAACTAGTGTCACTGTACTTATGAGTAGCTCCTCTGTACATCCTGCTAAAGGATTCGTTGTATCTTCCTTAACCATAGAAGCAGATTCTGATTACTTCCCATTTCTTTGGCCACTTTATAATCTTGATGCGGTGCTTTGTTGTTGTTTTTTGAAAGGTGGTTCATGGGTGCTATGGAAATTACCCTCACAGAAAAACTAACATAGAATTTGGGCAAGGGGAAGCATTTAGTTAACTTATTCACAAAACAATATGCACATTTTATATATAATGCTGGACTTGGATTTTGTCTTTTAGGCATGCAGCAGTCTTGGTTGAAACCATCAAAAAGGGTATTCATGATGCTGATGCTGAAGCAAGAGTGGAGGCAAGAAAGTAAGTCGGGGATCATTTAAATATTTTACTCTAGAAAGTATTGATGCCTTTCTAAGAGGAAGAATTTCATTCATATCTAAAGGAGCAACAGTATTTCTCTATTCGATATGTGCTTGGACAACATAGGTTTGGGATGAATGGTGAAACTTTACTCAATTAAATTTTAGTATCAGAAATTTGCTAATATATTTTTCATTGGTGTTGATGGATTATTGCTTGTATTTTTCTTTTTTTAATACTTGGCTATCCAATGCCCCTGTAATAAATATTATGTAATTTGTTTGCAGGACTTACCTAGGTCTAAGAAATCATTTTCCAGGTGAAGCAGAGGTGTTGTATAATAACCTTGAGCCATCCTATCAAAGAAGCCTGCATACATACTTAAAGAATTCGGGTAGTATTGCATCACTTCCACAATCTGACAGGTCATCCTCCAGCTCACAGGAAAGCCTCAAGTAAGGGTCATTTTAGAATAAAATAACTTCACAATAATCCAGATAAGATCTGTGTGCAAAAGCATACCCCATACATCTACTCCGTTTGCTGAGTCAGGACTCACAGGCATAAATAATATGCACACTTGAATGCAAATGGACCCACCTTGTATTATTTTCAATGGGATGCCCCTTTTTAGTGCAAATCTACATTCTGTGCAGGTAAGACTACATCAGGTAGGACTTGAACACGTCTGAATTTGCTGTTTTCAAATTTTGAACATTCTAAAGCTCTAGTCGAGTCACAGAGCCTTTCTAGTATTCCACCTGCTTCAACCGTCCTAATTTGGCAGGAGATGGATCTTGCTTCTCGAGCCTTGACAAAAACGCAGTGCTTGTCCACAGGAATTTGAGAATTAGCAGAAAATCCAACTGTTGCAAGGCAGAAATCTCAGCCTTGGTTACAGAGGACTCAAAGATGTGGTAAAGGAAGATAAGGAGATGGAGAAGCTGAATGAATTACTTCCATCTTTCTAGTGAAAGATAAAGGGCAGTTTCCAGTGCCTCAGCTAACTTTTGTAGGGAGGGAATGAGGAACTTAGGCCAAAGAGTGGTGATGACAGATGAAATTCTGGGCCTAATAGACAAAAACTGACAAACCGTTGGGAGTCGGATGGCAATCACCTGCGAGTTTTCCAAATAATTCAAATGTGAAATTGCTGACCGTCTGAGAACTGGATATTATCCAATACAACGCCCGATTTTTAAAAAGGGATCCAGGGCACCTTCTAATTATAAGTCAGTCACCTTAAAATTTGTCCCAGGAAAACTGGTGGAAAGTATTGTTAAAGAGAAAAATAACCAACCTTGTAGAAGAGCAAGTCAAGCTTGTCATCGGGAAATCTGGTGGAGGACTACCTCCACATTCCCATTTAACACTGATGATGCCCACCCATAGAAGACAAGGCCTTGTTTCCTGCAACAAAGTCTACCAGGGCTTCTCTTGTTGGTATTGATCAAGAACCACAGATCTTTCAGGGAGGCTGGTGTGATTTGGAGGTCTTCTTGTGCCAGAAATCTGAACAGAAGATCAGTGGCGTAGCGTGGGTTATCAGCACCTGGGGCAAGGCAAGTAATTTGCGCCCCCTAACCCATGGATTTGCACCCCTTAACCCGTGGATTTGCGCCCCCTAACCCGTGGATTTCCCTAACCCCCAGATGTTGCGCCCGGTGCGGCCGGCCTCCCCTGCACCCCCCACGCTACGCCACTGCAGAAGATCACCTGGATAAGTGTAGATACAGTATCTGTTGTAGATGGAGGTGAACACACTGGGGGTAACGCCAGTCTGAAGGGCACAATCTTGTATTGCAGGTGCAAGCCATCACAGCAAAATCTGCCTGTTACCACTTGGTGGAGCTCAAGCCCCACCTGATGTAGTCTACCTGCACCCAAAGGAACTCTTCATAAGTATTCAAAGTACCCAGTTGCACCCTTTATATGCAGCTTAACAGCTTTGTATAAAAATATAGTAGTGCTTGTTTAAAGTTCTCAATAAAATGTATGGGCTTCTTTAAGACCTTTAAAAAGGCCTTATCTGGTCCATAGCAGGATGATGTTAGCAAGTAAAATGGATTTGCATATTCACTAGACATATTCATGCAGAATGAAGAAGGGGAAAGAATACTTCAGTGTGTTGTAAAATGTTTAATAGCATGCCTTACTAAAACTGTTGCCTTTGTTTCAGTCGTCCCTTCGCATCAAAATGGTCCACATCCGGTTCAACAACTATGGCTGGCAGAGGTAATTCTTTGTGTACTAAATGTGCTAGACCAGTGGTGTCCAAATTTTTTTTCAAAGAGGGCCAGATTTGATGAAGTGAAGGGCCGTGACGGCCGACCAAAGAGCCAACCTTTTTTTTAGGATTGAAGTTGTTGAATTTTTTTAATGATTTTACCCCCAAGTTGTTGAGCTGTTTTCAGGATTGAAGTTGTTGCGGGGGGGGGGGTAGGATTTTACCCCAGGAAATACACTGCCACAGGGGCCAGATTAAACCGAGCAGCGGGCCGGATTAGGCCCCTGAAACAGATTTTGGACATGCCTGTACTAGACTAAAACTCTCTAGAAGTAGCATCTTTTTAAAAGACGTTGCACAATTAATTTATTGAGCAAGAACAACTGTATGCTTAATAAGAAGGGATGCATGATATATGCAATTTCATTACCTTCAATCCCAGTTGCAGGAACTACCAAGTCTGTTCCAAGCCCAGGAATGCTACAGAGATCTCGCAGCGACATAGATGTCAATGCTGCCGCTGGAGCGAAGGCACGTCATGCTGCTGGTCAGCCAACGGGAGCTGGCCGTTTAGCAGCCGCTGGTCTACCTCCAGGATCATATGCTTCACTAGGTGAGGGAATCTGTTTAATGATCTAATAAGCTGCTTATTGGATTTCTCTGTGAATTTAAATACGATTTTTGTGTGTGCCCTTGCAGTGATGTTTATGAGACACCCAGCTTTGTAAACCGAAAGGCTGTTGTTGCCTAGTTGGTTATTAGTGGTTCAATTAAATCACATCTCTGTGGTTTGTTGGGGGGGGGTACTGGTGAAAAGGTCATTCTAGCATTGAGAGTACTTAAACTTCAATCCTAAGATTATTTTCTGAGGAGCAATTGTGAATGGACTTGGTTAGGACTTACTGAGAGTAAACATGCTTAGGATCAGTTCTCGAAACTCCCATTGTTCTAGGTGCATTTTGTGACAGAGAATTTCATTAGTGTGAGCTGTTTCTGAGCTTTGGGTGCAGTACTGCGCCTAAGATTTCTGATTAAAACTACAGAGTGGAAGGATAGGAGGACCTTTTTCTGCCTCCCCACTTCCAGCCACTCTCTGAAGACTGGAGAATATTAGGGGGGTGGGCAGGGGAAGGACTAGACCATGTGAAAAATGAACCTAATATTTTAGCTGCAGTTCATTCATTTTCAGCTTTGTATTCTTATTATAAAGAAGTGTGCCTAGACATTCCGTTGTTGTACCCATAACCCAGGTTTAAGGTGCCATTTAGCTCCTAGCTTTCATATCTCAGTTTCTAACATTGCTTAGGATCAGTATCAGCTTTGGTTTCCTGCAACAGAGAGATGAACTGTTGATGTCTTGGTTGTAGTTAGTTACTGTTTTCTCAGCTTTTGAAGAAAAATGTTTCTTCATTGTGTTACTAACACCATCCTTTTGCAAGGATGCTGTTGTACCTAATGTGTGCTGAGAGGTTTTGTACGGCTATCTAATGTGTATTTTATGGAGCTATTTTAAAAAAGAGCTAGTGTGATTTTGAATGTTCCGCTGGCATTGGTCCCATCAGCCATGTTCAGTGTTGTTTGCTAGAATCATCACTCCCCCTAGTTTGGGTGATGCCTAATGATTAGGGACACTTTGGGTGTTAAGCAAGGATGGGCTAACATGCATGGTGGCAGTGCTTTGGGCTGCAGCAGGAATAAAAGAGGTCTCCCCTGATTTGCCTTCTCCTTTGCTATGATACAGGAAGTTGGTGTTAAATCTTTTGCATAAGAACATATTTCAAATTCTGAACAATTCTGATTGTACCAATGATGGTAGACATAAGTAAAGAGGCATGGTAGATGAGATATTAATGTGTGAAAAACTGTTAAAATTCAGAATAATTTGTGTTGTTTAACAAGGAAGGTCCTCTTGCTTTACCAAGTTGAGGAAGTGTACTCCAATAGCAGCTTTGTGCTGAAAATATTTAGTTGGAGGACTATACATTTTTTGTATTGCATTGGCAAAGCTGTGGCATCGCATACACTTAAGTTTAAATATTCCCAATTTTATGCAAGTGAAAGGGAAGGAAAATGATACCCGGTCTTGCTGATACTTGTTATAATGCAGCTTTGTTAGTTTGCCATTCATCTGGTCCTGACTGGCACCCAAGTTGCTTCTTATGTGGCACTTACTCTTTGCCAAGCTTGACATCTAGCGAGAAAAAAAAGATTGGAGTAACCACTCCTGGGTCCGGGAGAATGTTGCTCTGATTCTTCTTGCCTTAAAGATTACTTAAGAGACAAGCATAGGTAGAAACCCCACCACATTCTTAGTAAGTAAAAGGGTAAAGGGACCCCTGACCATTAGGTCCAGTCGTGACCGACTCTGGGGTTGCGGCGCTCATCTCGCTTTATTGGCCGAGGGAGCTGGTGTACAGCTTCCGGGTCATGTGGCCAGCATGACCAAGCCGCTTCTGGTGAACCAGAGCAGCGCACGGAAACTCCGTTCACCTTCCCGCCGGAGCGGTACCTATTTATCTACTTGCACTTTGATGTGCTTTCAAACTGCTAGGTTGGCAGGAGCAGGGACCAATCAACGGGAGCTCACCCCGTTGCAGGGATTTGAACCGCCGACGTTCTGATTGGGAAGTCCTAGGCTCTGTGGGCCTCGAGTTGATACACCTTCTCTTCCAGAAAGGCAACCAATTTGCACTTCCTACGCATGTACTTTTGCATGGTACAGGTGTTGCATGTCATTGCAGCAGCTCCCTCACCCTCCATGTCCCCTGAGATAGTACCCCGGGCTTCCCCCTCAAATTCCCCCACTAAATGCCCTCGCAGACGCCCCTGTTTAAGAGCACTCAGCCACATCCTCAAGCCCTCAAAAATAGCTCTCAGGTTTAACAAAGATGCAAGTGTCTGTAAACTTTCTCGTTTCCTTACTGAATGTTCTTTGGCTCTCTTGTCAACTCGGTTTATCTAACACACTAAGTTTTCCCTGTTTCTTTGCCTGCTCTTCCAACAAAGAGGATACTTCTGACAAGATGGATGGTAAGACCCTGTTTTGTCTGATTTCTAGACTATTAATCTTGTGAAATCTGTTCATACAATACAGTAGATGTTTGCACACTAATTTCATTGGTGACTAATGTTATTTGTTCACTAACACATTGCACATTAATCTCAAGGTCTGAATTATGTTTGTCAACTTCTAATACAACATTGCTATTATATGTATCTATATGGCTGATCAGTTTTTGAACTACCTTCTCTTAATACTTTAGCTACTGACATTCAAATTAACAATGAATCTTCATTTTCTAGACACTCATCAGTAGGAGCAGTACAGTTAAATTTTTGTTGTGTTAATATTTTGCTTTCTGTAACAGACAGTCTTGGTTATTTTGCATTTCCGGGTTGCAAATTTAGGAAACTCAGTAGTTTGATTATGCTCACTAGAATTGTGTGTTCCATTTCAACAGCTTGTTGAGCTCCATTAGAAACCACTTCTGAAGCTTTCATATCTTCTGGAATTGGTCTTAGAGTAGCAGTAATGTAACTGGAGCCAAGCCAGTAGTATCTCAGTCTCAGTGGCACACACAGTGCTGGCACATTTGACATTCTTTTTTAAAAATAAAAATATTATTTATGATTTTCAGTTATATACATTTCAGTAGTTTTACAATCATTTTAACATTTCAAAATGTTCTTCCTTCCCCCTTTTTCTGCGGTTCCTTCAATTTATTTTTCCTTCATATTCCAAATTACCGTATTTTTCGCTCTGTTGGATGCACCGGACCACAGGACGCACCTAGTTTTTAGAGGGGGAAATCAAGGGGGAAAATATTATTTCCCCCCCCCCCAGCCCCAAAGAGCAAGGGACAGGCTGTGTGGAGCCTGTCTGCTTCTCCCAGAGCTTCTCGGGGCTGCGGGGGAAGCCTGGGTTCCCCCCACCCAGCCCCAAAGAGCAAAGAAGCCAAGACAGCGAGCGGGATCCATAGCCGCTCAACCTCTCTCTTTTTTAAAAAAATAATATTTATTTAAAATTTAAAAGGTTACTAAAAGAAAAAGAAAAAACACCAAGTTAAACAAAACCTTCACAATAAGGAAAAAAGAAAATGGAAAAAAACAGAAAAATAGAAACAATTAAAAAAAAAGACAGAGCAAACCTTCCCATAACTTATCTTTCATTTACTTGTTTCCTTGACCTCCTCACACCTCCCTTTTTTATATTCTAGTTCGATTAGCTATTTCAGCAGCATAGCCGCTCAACCTCTCCAGCCAGGAGCTAAACCTCTCCAGTGCAGCTAAAGAAGACAAGGCAGCGAGCACGATCCATCCCGCTCACTGCCTTGGCTTCCTCTTTAGCCTTAAGCAGCATCTTTAGCCTTGCGCAACGGGATGGATCGTGCCCGCTATCCACCGGGGGTAGACTAGATGACTCCTGGGGTTCCCTTCCAACCCTGCAATTCTATGACCTTGGAAGGTGTTGGGGGTCTCCACCACTGGAGGCTTTTAAGCAGAAGTTGGGGGACCATCTGCTTGGCGTTCTTTAGCTGTAATTCCTACATTGTGAGGGGGCTGGGCTAGATGACCCTCGGGTGGCCCTCCCAACTCTATACAGTCCTACACGTCTGTGGCAGGAGATCCACAGCCACTTCACACAATGCCCACTCCCAATTTTCATTGGAGAGACATGTGGCTTCAGTGTCTAGGTAGGTACCCCCCTACCTGCCACTCTTCCCCCACCCAATTTAAGCCGAGGGAATTCCTGCCAGAGAAGCTCCCAGGTGAGGCAAGGGTTAAGATCTACCTCTGGTAAATGGCTTTCCCTTTTCTCTTCTTCTTCTTCTGTGCTATTTCCTCCTTTTGTGTTTTGTGTAATCTGTTTTTATTGTATA
Organism: Podarcis erhardii; assembly: GCF_964252035.2. Lineage (NCBI taxonomy): Eukaryota > Metazoa > Chordata > Lepidosauria > Squamata > Lacertidae > Podarcis > Podarcis erhardii. The sequence goes on from NC_138513.1 coordinate 43,466,363, forward strand.
CTAAAATAAAAGCTGCAAAGTTTCCTTTTTTATAATATTCCCCCCCCCCAACTAAAACGTTAATCTAGATAAAAACACTGACCCAGAGGAAAAGAAGGGGGTGGAGAAAGGACAGGGGGGGAAAAGAGGTAGAAATAGAGATATTTTTTAAAAGTTGGCTTCTTTAGCCTTGCTCAGCCTCCCGCGGCTAGAGAGGCACGCAAGGCTAAAGAGGAAGCCTGGGCAGCGAGGGGATGGATCGCGCTCACTGCCCGGGCTTCCTCTTTAGCCTTGCGCAGCCTCCCCGCGGCTGGAGAGATTGCGCAAGGCTTTTCTACGAGGAGGGAGAAGGGACTGACTGGCCGCGTCAGCCCTTCTCCCTCCTGGGGAAAAGCCTGCAAGAGCCGCACGAAGCTTGTGTGTGGCTCTTGGGGGCTTTTCCTGCCTGCCTCCCCCCCTGCATTCGCTCCATAGGACGCACAGACTTTTCCCCTTAGTTTTTAAGATGGAAAAACTGCGTCCTATGGTGCAAAAAATACAGTAACTTAACATATTCATTTATTCATCTATTTTAAATATATACTCTTATAAAACTGCAGGTTATTGCAATAATCCTGTCAGTGTTCTTATCTGTTTACAGTTTGTTTGTAAATAGTCAATAAATCATTTTCATTCTTTTATAAAAAGTTTGTTATCTTGATTTCTTATTTTTCCGGTAAGTTTCGCCATTTCTGCATATTCCACAAGTTTTTGTATCCATTCTTGTTTTGTCAGGACTTTTTCTTCTTTCCATTTTTGGGCAAATAACATTCTTACCACTGTAGTCTCACACATGAAAAAAATTCTATAGAGTCTAACTCGTTTCCCCCCTATAATTCCCAAAATGAAATATTCTGGGGTTTTTTTAACTAATGTTATTCTGAACATCTTTTTCAATTCATTATACAGTTGTACCTTGGAAGTTGAACGGAATCCATTCCACAAGTCCATTTGACTTTCAAAACGTTCGAAAACCAAATTGTGGCTTCTGATTGGCTGAAGGAAGCTCTTGCAACCAATTGGAAGCCCCGTCGGACAGCCAGCTTCCAAAAATAGTTCGCAAACCAGAGCGGTCACTTCCGGGTTTGCAACGTTCGGGAACCAAAACGTTCGGCAACTAAGCTGTTTGACTTTGCAACTACCCCTTTCTGACTCGGCCACAATTAATTTATTTGGGTACGATTCAGCCAAGTCATGGAGAAGTCTCACTGAAATCAATGGATTTAAGTACTGTATTTAAGTCCAGTAATTTCATTGGCTCTGTTCCAAGCATGACTTTGTTGGATATCACTCTCTATGCTGGATTTCATAAGATTAGTCTGTTCAGAATGCACTTAGTTTGAATATATTGCTCTGATTTTATGTTCATGGCTTTCAAGTCTGCCTACTAAAGGAAAGCTAGTTTTGAATCTTGTTTTGGAGTTAGTTGTGTGAATGTTTCTGAAAGTTTACCTGTTTTTGCACATTGTGCCAGATCTGTTGTACAGCTATGTCAAAAAGTAATTTTAGCAGTGGTGGTGGATAGGTGCAATACAGAACTTTTCATCAGACAAAGAATGTAGCTTCTAATGCAGGGTAACTGCATCAAAAAATATTTAATGGACTAGAATTTAATCTCATATAATACACTTTTTAATATATACACATTTAGGAAGCCAAAGAGTGATTGCTTACCTAATACAAAAATCTGCTTGGAATGTCATTGTTTAATATTTTTCCCGTTTAGGAACAGCTTCTGAGGATGGTAAGAGAATGAAGCTTCTGCTAAAAATCAAATGCTTTCATCTTATATTTTCATTATCACAAACAACAGCATTGTACAGAGTATATAGTCCCCCATGTGACCTTCAGGGTTAATTCATTAGTTGGCTTGCCTAATAATATTTTGTTGCTGCAATATTTATTTGCAAAATATTGTGTTTTATTTTATATTTTTTCCAAGTAACCATTCACAGTAAAAATGTATTGGTACCCATTTTATTTTAGATGTGCAAAGTTTTTTGGTGGAAATTTCAACATGCTAGACAGACATTCTCATGCTTTGGGGAAGCAGGTGCTACTATTTATTTGGACTTGAAATTTCTCTTGGAAATCAAGTAGATACATAGCTCAGGTTGGTCCGTCAAGCTGTGGTCAAGTATTGTCAAATGGTCTTTAAAACATTAACTTTACGAGAATCCAAAAATGATGTCCATCAAAAAGTTTAATACTGTGCTTACCTTTGTTTTGTAATTGTAATATGTCCCAGCACTAAACAATGACACTGACTTTTTAAAGATGGAAGATTATGATTAATTTTGCTACATTTTACTCTGTCCTTTTCTGCAAGGAGCTCAAGACTATATATTAACTCTATCCACACAATACCCCTGTTAGGTAGTTTAGACTGAGTTGTGCAACTGGCTTAACATCACCTAATGAGCTTCATGACTGAGGGAATCTGGGTCTCCTTGATCCTAGCTGTATAGTATACCCATTAAGCAATGGCCTTTGCCACTGATAACTGCTTGTGTTCCTGCTTGAAGATACCTGCAGTTACAATATGTATTCAGTGGGAAAGTTTTTTGTTGTTTGCCTCTAACTTCAGCAAGGCTAGGGGTCAAGATGCCCTCATTCCTGCCCTTGCTAATGAATCACACCATCATGACATAAAAATATTAATCTACAATGACATTCTTGAAATATTTGACAATATTTGACCAATATTCAAATACAGTGGTGCCTCGCAAGACGGAAAACTCGCTAGACGAAAGAGTTTTCCGTTTTGGAGGTGCTTCGCAAAACGAATTTCCTATGGGCTTGCTTCGCAAGACGAAAATGTCTTGCGAGTTCCTGCGGGTTTTTTCCCTCCCCCCCCCTTTCTAAGCCGATAAGCCGCTGAAAGCCGCTAAACCGCTAATAGCGCTAATCCGCTAAGCTGTCAATGGGCTTGCTTCGCAAGACGAAAAAACCGCTAGACGAAGAGACTCGCGGAACGGATTCTTTTCGTCTTGCGAGGCACCACTGTAGGTGAACATGACTGTTCAGTTGACCAGTATTCCAACCCTACGTTTTGCACCAGTAAGCAAATATATTGATCCAGATAAAAATGAGGATGATTGCCATGTGGATTTCATCATTATTATTGCAGTAGAAGCTGGATCATGTCTTTCTGGTCCTTTTGCATCATACCAAAATGGTGGCACTCTGTATTCCTGCCTTGTACAGGTCAAAGTCTTTGTGCATTTAAGCACCATCTAACCATTACAATGGATGGCAGAAATACTGTCACTGCATGGGTGTTATTGTGTTGAATTTAGCCAAACCTGTTTGTGCATAATAAACTTAACGTGCATAAAACATTGTTTTCTAGTAGCTAAGGAAATAACACTTCTAGACTTTCTGTGAGCTTATTTCTCTACTTGATGAATAAATCTTTCTTTAGGGAGCCAAAAAAGTATGAGAACTATATTGAATGAGATTATACACTGAACTGTACTGCACTTTCTGCTTTTCTTCTGGGTTCTATTTTAATATTCAGCAATATCTACCATTAGTAATTCTTAAATGCTGGAGCAGCGGTTCTTAACTTTTTTGGGGACATGAACGCCTTTGAGAACCTAATAAAAGCTATGGACCTCCTCCCTAGAAAAATACAAATTCATAAATTAAGACAAAAAAATTACATGCAATTTATTTTATTTGCATTGGAAGAATCTTTTTTCTGTGTGTGCCTGATTCACAGACCCCATGGGGACCCATTGTTTTTATGGACCTCGGGTTAAGAACCACTCTGCTGGAGTAATGGGATATTAGGAACCAAAATGTATTTTCCCCCTCTTTAACCCTAAGCATCCTGCTAACTCAGGCATGGGGAACCCCTTGTCCTCCAGATGTTGCTGTTCCTATCCTATGATATGTTCCTATCATTTCTGACCATTGGCCATGCTGATGAAAGGTCGAATCCAAACCACCTGGAAAGTCCCATGCCTCTGCCATCTCAAATCCATCCTGCTAACTCTTCAGTGCCGAACTATTGACTGGATAGTTTCAGAGCTGTTTTAATCTTAGCTCTTTGAGAGAAAAGAATTACACATCCAGCTTAAGTATGGAGAATAGGGTTTGGTGTTTCTCCAACTCTCTGGAGCAAATTTAGGGGTTGTAGGGACTGTAGAGGGGAGGGAGAAATACTCAGAATTGCTTCCCTCCTCCTCCTGATGTCAGCTTAGCAGTACCACTGCATACAACCAAAAGTATTTAAACTAGAAAAAGGGAGACAGGGTCATGGGAAAGCCTGCGAACATTATGGTTTATTATATTACATCTTCAGAGTCACAGCAAGACACTGGCAAAATTTTGCACTCTGCATTCCCTTTTGAAGTTTGCGTTTCTGCCATTCTCTGGTGTATTGAGAAGTTGTGACTGGAGTGTCTGCCCTAGTCTTTCTTTTTTAGCATTTCATACTCTAGCTGCAAAATAGCTGCTTAGAGCAACAGTCTTGCTGCTTTAATGTTTCTCTTCAGGTGACGGAAATATTTCTCTAATACTTGTGCTATGTGTTGCTTGTTTCTTGTTGTTTCACTTTACAGGACGTGTGCGGACCAAGCTTTCGGCACCCTCTATTGGCATGGGAAACTCAAAGACGGATTCCAGAGGCCGTAGTCGAACAAAAGTTGTGTCTCAGTCTCAGCGTATGTATTTCTATGTTGTCGTTCTTACTCTCTTAATAAGATTAAGCCATATGCATAGTGTACAATCATTGACCAAAGGATATGGTCAAATATATATATATTTAAAAACACTACATACTGAGTTGTTGTTCTGTGCCATAGGTTCATCATCGCCAGACAAAAATGAAGGTATTTTTTTTTCAGTGTTTCAGTGTTTCGGGTCAGTAGTCTGCATGCTTTTGGAGTCTCTTATAGTCCGTGTGGTGTTATTTTGAACAAGATATTAAAATGAAAATTTACTTAAAAAAAAAAAAAACCACTAAGAAATTATTCCTGTAATTAGGGATTGTGAAATTATTCCTGTAATTAGGGATTGTGAAATTATTCCTGTGATTAGGGATTGTGATTAGACTATATGGAGACCTTACAAATGAAGGTGCATTGTGAAACAGTGTAGTAATTGCAGATTTTAATACAGAGAATAAAGAGTGAATTGATAGTTTATGTTCATGATGCCATAGAAAATATATGCAACGTGTATAGGATGAGAGAGACAACTAGATTTTGTTTCATTATTAAATGGTCATTTACTGAATGAGACACTGATTTTTTCTGTCATTTTAACATAGAGTTTGAGTTGCTTTAGGTTTAATGTGACTGTTTTCAGTTTGATTTTCAATCACTGGTATTGGAAAAAGGCTATACAACATTGATCTCAACTCAATAACAAGATGCACCCCATACTCACTTTAGCACCAGGGAAGAAAGATAAGGGGTTGTCATCCCTGCATTTCTTACACCATAAGGAATGTTTACTGCACACCTACTGCAGCACATTTATTTTTTCCTGCCTACCTGAGAAGTGTAACCTGTAGATATTAATGGATGTAAATTCCAAAGGTGTAGGGGCATGGTTCAGTGAGATTTTTCTCCACTTCACAAATTATGTAGAGGAAATATTGCCAGTGTTTTTGGATACCCATAGAAGATAATATACAAATGAGGAATACCCTAGAGTATGTGGGCAAATGTCCCTATAAAGACAATAAAGGCAATTTTATTAGCATAGAGACAGGAATTAGAAAACTATATCAGACTCTCCCTAGCTGCAGTAGAGATATCTTGGAAGGCAAAGTGAGATAAAAATACCTGAGAGCTGACTACTGTATTATGATTCAATTGTCATTTTTAATGCAAATATTTGCAACTGCCCATCATCTGGTAGTGCCTGGGACTTTATGTATATGAAAGAAGACTCTTATTGGTGTACTTTAATAATTGCTTTATTTCATTCCAGGAGATTGCTTAAAGGGTTAATTCCCTAATGTTGATTATGTGGATTTAGAATGTGCCTCTGTTTTTCTTTCCATTCAAAGCCCTTTTTTTGGCATTGTAAATAATATGTTGTGTGGGTTTGGAATTCAATCTTAACACTCTGCTTTAAGGGTTTAATATAGCATACAAATGGTGTGTTCTACGAGATATAAAAATTGCACACGACGAAACTAACTGTAACCCAATAATGTAAGCAAGAAGAGATCATTGTGATAGAGATAAGCTCAGTGCAACAAGACAAAACAGTTTCATTTGCTGTGTCCTGCAATGGCAGCTATTGGCCCCATGTTTTTACAAAATATTGCACTCAGTGCTAGAAGGCGTATCTTCATCACTTTAATGCTAATAGATTTTAAGAGTTGGCTCTGCTTCTGAGCTCATAGCAAATCATCAGATTATGGAGACTTTACGAACTACTTCACTCACTAGCTACCCCATGTCTTACATTTACACAAAGTGTTGGTGATTATGATAGGCATGTTTGCAAGCTGAATTATACTAATTATAGAGCTTCAATTAAGTGTAGCTTTTTGTTAATTATATATTCAATGCCCACATTTGGACAATGAGTCTCAGCTTAATAAGCCAAGATATGCATGAGCTTCAGGCACCTGCAGGAAGCTGCAATTAGTAATAGTTTATTGTTACATTAGTACTGGGAGCTATGGTTAGTGGCTTCCATACAAGCCAGGCTTGTTTGCACAAAGCCATGCAGATGTGCCTAAAGCTCACACACCTCTCTGCTTATTAAGCAAATTTTGATGATCCAAATGTGGCTAATGACAAACCTGGAATTGCTTCTGCATAATGCGTGATAAGCCCCTAGTACTATTTCAGACATGTATGCAAAAGGATCTCAATAGGTGGTAGTTAATGAAAAACTAATACTTTAAGTGACAGTGCTGTCACATTTTATTCATGCAGTATTCTCATTCTGAGACTAGCTGGTTTATTATACAGTGGTGCCTCGCAAGACAAAAAGAATCCGTTCCGCGACTCTTTTCGTCTAGCGGTTTTTTCATCTTGCGAAGCAAGCCCATTGACGGATTAGCGGATTAGCGCTTTTAGCGGCTTTTAGCGGCTTATCGGATAAGCAGATTAGCGGCTTAGAAAAAGGGGGGAGGGGGAAAAACCCGCAGGAACTCGCAATACATTTTCGTCTTGCGAAGCAAGCCCATAGGAAATTCGTTATGCGAAGCACCTCCAAAACGGAAAACTCTTTCGTCTAGCGAGTTTTCCGTCTTGCGAGGCATTCGTCTTGTGGGGCACCACTGTAGCATGAGCTCACATAGACTGCACTTGATAAATTAAGTGCATGTACCTATTTTGGTGATTGTGTATGTAACAGCAGTATTGCTCATTAATTGCAGAATAAAAACAATATGGTTAGGATAATGTAAATATAAAACAAAATTGCTAGAGACTTAACATATAACCCCGGGAGAGGTTGTTGCTTGGTTGGTTCCAGAGCAGAATAGTCCCTGCTACCTCGAAAGAGGCAATGATCTAACCACTTAGCTGAGCTTTGAATCTTGACAGTCACTAGGGATGAGTGGTTCCTCTGTCAAATAAATTGGTCTGAATGCAGTGGCACTCAGCCCTGAATGTGCAGTTACACAGGCTCAAGGTGCTTCCAGATCTAACTGTCATTGGAGACCCATGTAGCCTCAGAATCTAGAAGCACATTTTCCAGCTGCACTTTATATAACAGCTTCTACCATCCCTGGGCTAGGAGAGCTTGACCACAGCAGTTGAGGAATTAGTGACTTCAAAATTGGATAACTGCAACACACTCTTTGTGGGGCTTCTCTTACGCTTGATCTGGAAACTGCAGTTAGTGCAGGATGCTACAGCATGATTACTAACAGGAGTGGGGCACTGTCAGCATATACACCTGTGCTCAGATATCTGCACTGGTTTCCAATTTGTTACTGGGCTCAGTTCATCATGTAACTATTATTACGGTATAAAGGTGAAGGTACCCCTGAGTGTTAATTCCAGTCATGGACGACTCTGGGGTTGCTGCACTCATCTCACTCTATAGGCTGAGGGAGCCTGCGTTTGTCTGCAGACAGCTTCTGGGTCATGTGGCCAGCATGACTAAGCCGCTTCTGGCGAACCAGAGCAGCGCACGGAAACGCCGTTTACCTTCCCACTGGAGCAGTACCTATTTATCTACTTGCACTTTGACGTGCTTTTGAACTGCTAGGTGGGCAGGAGCAGGGACCGAGCGACAGGAGCTCACCCTATCGCAGGGATTTGAACCGCCGACCTTCCGATCAGCAAGCCCTAGGCTCAGTGGTTTAGACCACAGCGCCAGCCGCGTCCCCTTAACTATAATTATATAAAGCCCTTAAGGCTTTGGACCAGTTTACTTGCAGGATCACCTTGCCCCCTATGGGCCCACTCAACCACTTTGATCTGCAGAATTGGCACCATTACAGATGGCACATATTACCTGTTCCACAGTTAGAAGAAACTGATCTTTGAGTGTGACAGCACCTACACTTTGGAACTCCCTGCCTATTGACATCAGGCAGGGTTCACTATACAATTTTTGGTACATAATTAAAATAATATGGTTTCGGCAAGCCCACCCAGACACATAAATATTGATTGTTGTTATTGTTTGTTGTTGTTAATTAATTAATTAATTAATTTCCTATACCCGGGGGTCTCAGGGTGGTTCATGTGTTTTGTCCTTTTTATAGTTAATTATTTTTAAATATTGTTAGTTGTGTTTAACTATTATTTCTTGTAACTGCTTAGAGTTTTTACTACAGTCAAGTGGTATATAATTTTTGTTAAATAAAAATAAGCAGGCATCTTACAAGAAGATAAACTTGTAAACTTTTAATCTAACCATCTTGCTTAAATTATTTGTGGATAGTCCTTTATAAACATTATGGAACATTCAAGGATGTTGGTGTATAAAATCATATTTAAAACTTTAAGGAAAGTTAGATATGTGATTATAATGTGTATTTTAATTGTGCAATTAACTAAAATGGGCAAAGTTTGATAACAGTAGCTTTGAACTGGGAAGTTGCCTAAAAATCCAAGAAGACACTATTTTTAATATTTGAAACAATTTACGTGCATTAGCTTTATTATTGCTACTCATCAATTTACTCTAAATGAAATGTTTTAGGATTTCAGATGGTTGTTTCTAAAATGGTCTGTGTAGATTTGCCATTAAATGTCTGTCTATCTGGAATATTATAAATGAAGGAGTGAAAGCCACACATAGGTTTTTCAGTGGCAATGAATTTTGAGGGTTTTGAAAGTGTATTTCTTTTCACCATGCAGTTCTATAGTTGAGAACCTTCAGCAGTGATAATAATTAAATATTCCTATCACTCTGGCAGTCCATGAAAACTTGTCATTCCTCATAACTAGATCAGTAATGGCTGATCTTTCCATAGTCTTTCCATAGACAGTTTGCTACAACTATCAACTTTCTCCTATCACAGGGTGGCCTGCCTGATGTTGTTGGACTCCAGTTCCCAGCAGCCCCAGCCAACATGGCCTACTGATTAGGAATAATGGAAGCAGTAGTCCAGCAACATCTGTGGTTGCACATCTACCCTACTCCTGCCGTTAGAGGAGTGTTGGGTGTATGTGTTTGCGCCCACTGTTCTGCATCGTGAACGAAGCTCAGCACAGAGATTTCTCAAGTCAGCCACCTGAAAACAAAAGTTTGAAAATCTCTGCCGTAAACAAATCTTCACCTGTGTCCCCATAGCTGTCATTTCATATTCTTTAACTATTGGGAAGGGCCTGCAATAGCATGGTGGAATCCCCATTTAATCATGGCGGGTTTGTATTTGTGACCAGCAACCATTTAATCTTGTGGGTCCATTGTGGAATCTTTGAAAAGAACTAGAGCAGTAGTGAAGATGTTGACCCAAGTCTGCATGGTATTCTTCAACTATTTCATGAAGATTACATAAAAGCCAGCACTAAGATGTGATAGCGTGCTCTCCCTCTCTGGTTGTATTTCCATACACACAATGACATAAATATAAAAATAAGGCCAGGGGCATGTAGATGTTAAAAATACTGCTTTGAAATTCTTGTAGTCGGGCACTCATCTTTGGTTGTTCCTTTACAACTTCTGCATGCATGCCAGATACAATTTTTTTGTATCTTTCCCCTCTTCTTAACCCACCCCATTTTGCTTTTCCTTCATTGTATTATCCAAATTGAAGAACTTGTTACCGTTTCTTCAGCTATTAAAGCTTGCACTTAAAATTTACTTGGAGTGAAGTTATCCAAAGATCTCGATCCAGTGTTTCAATTAAATTTACCGATGAATTTATGAACGCGGTGCAGTTCTTTGTTCGAGAGCTGAAGAACTGTAATTTTGCAGCTTCTGTTTTGTCTGCTTCGTATATAAGCACCTGAGCCTGGTGGAGGCTATGAAAATGCACTGCTTTTTGCGCTAACCCTCTTGTTGCATTCCCCCCCTCTTTTATGTGAACTGACTAAAGCCTTTTTATTTCCATTTGCCATCCATTGTTAATCTGCTCTGCTCCCTCCCTATTCATGGATTTTATACCCTTACCCTACTCCTGCCTTTACACTTGTTCAGGATCACAGTCTGCTAATCCACAGTCTGGTGGTAAGGCTTTTCAGATTTTGTGTGTGCATCATTGTTTGTCCACCCATCACAACAGGATCCTATTCAGCAGAAGCAGTCAATATTTACGCACGTAGGTTAAAATACCCCTGCCAAAAGAAATACCTTGAAGAATCTAAAGGCACATAGGTTTTAGGAATTCAGATGAACAATTGAGCAGCCTCAAGAGCCAGGATGTAGGGACAAATTTTATGATGCTCCAAGCTGAAATGGTTGCAACCATTTTATAAAGAGAAGCATGCCATGGCCATTGGTTTTCACGCTGAAGATTGCTCCAAATACTACAAAAGCCCCAAATGCAAAATACAAAAACATGTAGATAGTAATGGGTGACAATCACATACATGTTGTGCTGCTCACACGTTCAGTGAAATAAACAATGTGATAATCAGATAATCAGTCTACATGTAGTTTTCATTATTTTTCATGATGAGTATGCATAACACAGGAAACAACCTGTGATTTCATGCTTTGTACCACAGAATTTAACACGGAGCATATAATCTTCTAAAAATCCATTTGTTTCACTTAATATTTTTGGAGGGACACTTTAAATTACCAGGGTTAAAACTTACTCAGAATATTTAGCAACAGCTCTTAAAAGGAGGAACTCCAGTGCCTATGTAATCTGAAGTAAAACTCGCTGAGTTAATTGGACTTGCTTCCAAGTATATATAGCATTTTGGCCTTCAAGTAGTCTGAATGCTATGCAGGGACCCCAAACACGTTTATGCTAAAAAACGTACGCAATTGGGTTTCGGTACACATACTTTTTTTGCTGAATAGACTCCTGCCTGAAAGAAGGCATTCGACAGCGGTATTTCCCAAACCTCTGATAGCTGAAGTACACATACATTTTTGAGTTTAAGTTGGAGACACACATATATCCAAAAAGGGTTTATTTTAGAATGTGAAGGTAAGAATTTTATTTGGCGAATTGGTGCTGTGGACTTGGAGGGTCCTGCCTCCTGCCTTTCTGTATGTTTTCATTCTGAGCGTACCTCCTGGAAAACTTCTCAGGTTGATGACCCATGCATAGAAGCAGTGACAAGCATCTCTTGAGAGCAGGTAACTGCTTTGTTGAGAGTGAGTGAATCTTGCAGAATACAGTAAGAAAGCGGGTTGCCTGCAGATTGCTAATGCTGCTAAGAAGGAGCCAAGGCCAGAAGAGGGCATCATACAGAAACACAGTCTCCTTAGTGCAGGCTTGGGGAACTTCATTCAGATGTTGCTGGAATAAAGCTCCCCTCATTCCTAACCGCTGATGCTGGCAAGTTGTTGATGGGAATTGGAACCCGACAAAATTTGCAGGGCTGAAAGTTCTCCATTCCTGCCCTAGTGATAGTTGCTGTGGACTAAGAGGAGCCTTTACTTCTCACTGCGCACCAGTGTGACAAAGCATGTGGTTTGGGAATTGCTGTTCTATTCCATTAGCACATTGTATCCGAATGGACACGGTGATTCACATAGCATTTGCATGGTGCATTGACTTGCCCCTCCATCCTCCATCTTGATCCTGTTTATATAATGAAGTACATAATGAAATGGATTGTTTAAATGTATGTGGTTATTTTGTTTTGTCTTCAAGGATTGGTCATGTCAGGCCATATCATACTACTACAAAGAAATCTACGTGTTAAAATAAAACCAGCCTGTCGCGCTTTTTAAAATGGGTGGGACTGCTGTCCTTCAGCACTACACAGTTATGCTGTAAATGCATTGAAATTGAAAAGTGTTAGGATATCATTATTTACCAACAAGTTACTTTATCTTCACTTGCCAACTTGTGGCAAGTTCTATTTTGTGTTAGACAAAGATGTTCAAAGACACAATTTGTACAACAATTCACAGGGCAGTTTGCCATGAGCTTCCACACTTGTTCTTAGGATACAATGGAGGTTTTCCTCAACTTAGTTTTGCAGGCAGGGTTTTTTTGCCACTGCAGAGCTCTCAACAGTGGCTTCTGAAAGTGCAAATAGAAGCGGTCACATCAGCAATAGCCAGCAGACCCCCCCCCCCAGGACGAAACTGGACCATCCAAGGATCTGTGGGATTCTAAACAGGGCCATCTATCAGGGATAGACTTAGTCAAACACACACATGCCTGGAGCTAGTGCAGAAAAAAGCAGTTTTATTGCCCTCCCACCTTCCCTTGCCAGCACAACTGACACTACTTTAGATGCAGCTATGGCCCCAGTGCTCTGTACAGTCCTGCTATTCACAGCCAGGATTACAGCCTAGAACATTTGGAAATAGGATGTATCTGTTTTTATACTCGGTGCATGTGAAACTGTTTATTTAACGTAAAGTTCTAACTTGCAAACCTATTGTCAAAGAAAATTTAGTACTTGGACGTTCAGGTGTAATTTAAAGAGCTGCTTTAGGTGATCACAAGTTCTTCAGGGCATGCACCTAGTTGCCAAATGACATCTCTTTGCAAGGCATCAGAGGCTATTCTCTGGTTTCCCAAGTTTCAGGAATGGCTTATTGGTTAGCACTGATAATTGCTTTTGGAAATGGAGTATCAGCCCCACTGACCTTGGCACCCCAGTCCAATTAAAGTTGGGAATGTTACACAAAATAAGCAGTTTCCTGCCAGCTATGTCTCTGGAGCATCAAGACTCTTGTAATTAGTTCCTAGCTTGTGATGATGCATTAATATGCCCCTGGCAGTTTAATGCGAGTGGTATGTGTTTTAATTATTAAAATTTGGAAATTAGTATTTAAGGAGGTACAAATATTAAAAGCATATTTTGTGCATGAACTAATAAACTTTGCTTTAACACAGCACACATGTTCCAGATTCTATGCTGTTCATTATCGTCAGGTTCTTCCAAACAACTTCTCAAACCATTCCATTCTACCATAGCTGTTTCATTTATCTTGAGATTTTTCTTTTACTCCCAAGCAGTTATGCATTGGAATGTATAGCTTATGTTTGCTTTGCTTTGCTTTCAGCTGGCAGCCGTTCTGGTTCCCCTGGAAGAGTTTTGACTACAACTACACTCTCAACTATGAACACAGGGGTTCAGAGAGTGCTAGTCAGTCATGCAACAGCACAAAAGCGAAGCAAGATTCCGCGAAGTCAAGGATGTAGCAGGGAGGCGAGTCCTTCAAGACTGTCAGTTGGTAAGGCTTGCTAGCTAGTCATAGCTTCTTTCTTTTATATCTCTCACATAGTCACTGAATTCAGGTGATCTGAGTCCAGGTTTGCTGAATATCTGCTTGTAAATTGGGTCTTCCATGTCATAGCCTGAGATTAGTAACACATTAGGTAAAGAATAGTAAGCATCTTACTATTCTCCTTTAGATTGGAAAAGCATACTCAGTAAACAAAGCAAGCTCACTAAATATCCAGTCAGCACCTCCCAGGGTAAGGCTTATTTCACACAATAGGTGGTTTTTCCACCAATGCCCATTCCCTGTCGCTTAATATATGTATGTGGAAAAGCATTCTCACAGGCATAGGTTTATTGCATGCATGTTTCACAGTTCTAAGCGTATATGAAAAGCATCCTGCGAGAAGCACCTCTTAGAAATACAGAAAATGATGAAAATGAATATCCTTGACTTTCAGTCTTATCTGCAGGTATGAACAAATATGCAGCATATATTAATTCTGCCCTATTTCCCCCCTAAAGTTAGATGTGCCTAATTCCATTCGCACTTTAACTCTTTTCCAAATGGGCACGTGATAAACATGCGCTTCTGTTGAAGTGCCTGTGTTTTCTGTAAGTCAAAGAAAGGAGAAATGCATATATTTAGATGTCATTCGTGCTTTAGAAAAGTGGGGTCTTGTTGTGAAAGGTAACATGTGGGATTGCATTAAAATGTCAACTCTTTCTGTGTCTTCTCCCTTTCTGTGCTGCTGTTGGTCTGTACCCTGAATCATACTAGCACGAGGTAGCCGTATTCCTCGGCCTAGTGTGAGTCAGGGGTGCAGTCGGGAAGCCAGCCGTGAAAGTAGCAGGGATACAAGCCCTGTCCGCTCTTTTGCGCCCCTTGGTAAGTACATGGAGAGCTTGTTCTGCATGGCTGTGTTTGCCCTTGATTATCTGCTAATATAAGCTAAATAAAGAGATGGCATTTAACAAGACAGTCTATTAAGTCTGGCTGAAGACTTTGCCCATTTGAAGAGCCTAAAAATGCCCTCCATAATTCTAGAGTGACGACGCAATCCAGAAGTGTATGCCTAGCAACCCCCAAGGTTCTTCCACACATGCCAGTTAGCCATCCCTTCAACGCTCTTGCCTCCCAGTTTCTCTTGTAAATGAGAAATCATTTTCAGTGTTACACATACTGTTCCCCGCCCTGTAACCTAATCATCAGCTCTTGCACTAAAACCCAAACTTCTTTTGAAAACTGGTGTTCAAGGAGCAGTTTGGGAGTTCTTCACGGTTGATACCTGTTTGGGAGAAACATGCTATAGTATCTCTGATTATAGGGGCACACTTCTGGATTGTTCCCTGGTGCAAATGATTGTAAAATTGATATTCTGAGAATCAAGGTTTGCCCTTCGTTTCTGTGTTGCACATGCTTATCAGCCGTTCCTTCTTACCGTACTAGATTTGTTTTGATTTTCCCCTGTTCTTGATCTTTAGTATGAAAATCATAATGCATTTAATAATTTTATAGTGTAGTAGTGGCAATGCAGTTTCAGAGGACTCGGTTTTTAACCCTGCAAAACCGGCAGATTCACAGCACAGTCAAGAAACAAGTTATAGATTAGGTGGTTTTTTTTCCAAAACCTTACTTTAGTGCCTGACCTGGGAACACAATATTGGCACTGGAAACCTTTCTGCATTTCATAGATACAAGATAACTTCTAGAAAAAAAGTCTTTTTTCATGGACATAGTATTCTAAGTTGCTTATCTGATATTTAGTAGCTGCGTTCGGATGAAACACAAAGCCATTAAGCTATAGCTAAGCAAATTAGTCTCTGCATGACCTACTTACTACAGCATGCAGCTCAAGTATTCCCACTGTGCTCCTCCTTTCCTCCAGCAGGGAAACAACCATAGAGCGGTTCACTTTGCACTATGCCCAAACACATGCCCGTTGTTTCTTTTTCTCTAAACCAGGAGTAGCTAATGTGGTGCCCTACAGATCTCCCATAAACCCCAGCCATCATAAGTAATGGTCATGGATGATGGAGTTGGAGCTGGCTTATCCCTGCTCTGAACAAAGCACAACCATGGTTTGCTTAGAGTGAAACAAACCACAAGCGCTGATTCAAGGCTTAATACCAGGCCCAGCCACTTTGTGGTTTGACACTGCTGTAAGCTAAAACCATTTTAATCCAGGGAAATTGAATTAACTTCCCTTGTTGAGCATTGATCAGACTTCTTAAAAACTACCTTCAATGGCTTAAACTGCTTGGCAATTCTTTTTCTTATTTTTTACGTTCCCTTCCTAGAAAAAAAACTTAGGGGTTTTTTGAGCCACATTTTTCCTGTTTCTGTAAAATTTAGCACTGCAATGCCACTACTTAACTCAGAACCCTGGAAATCACTCTTCTGTATAAGCTTGCTTTAGTTATCATCCAGTGGTCCATTTGTTTTAAGTTAAGGCAACCTCTCCTTCAGTCTTTTCCCCATCAATGGGCAAGGAATGCCCATTGATAGCTATGCCACTTTACACATTTTTGATGAGGAAATATAATGTAATCAGGACTTATTTATGTATACTATTAACTTTAACACAATAAATGTTAACACAAAGAACACATTTGTTCCCTACGCTTTTGCTACACTCCTTTTACTAAGTTATATCTAAAATATGAAGGGGGAAGTTGCATGCTGTATGTGATTAACGCAATGAATCAAGTAAAATGTTAATTATGTTAACTTGGAAAAATGAATTCACACATTTTAATTTCAATGTTCACCAGGAGAATTAGAACTTCAAGGTTTCTGTCCTTTTAATGATTCTTAGATACACAGATGGACTAAGGGGATTTTTTAAATTAAACTATTATTAATATATGAAGTTTTGTGCCAAATGAGGTTTCAAGGTTGACAACTTTGTGAACCTCAAAAAAGATAGCTTGCTTAGCTGAATTATTATTTTTTTGTCATTTCCTGATTTTGTGTGCTCTGTCATTCGACAGGTGGCTTTAGATTTTTCAAAAAATACGAAAGGCCCCTTTAGATTTAGTCTTGTAATTATTACATTTTCATGTAAGGCAAATTATTTTTCTCTCCTCTCCAGAAAACGTAACTCGTTCTCACGACCGTTAAGTTCATAGGGCGTGTTTTACAATGCTGAAAATTATGTGCATGTCAGCTGCCAACCTGTGACCAGCCAGTTGAAAGCAATTCTTGACATGTGCAAGATTTTTACACCTACCACAAACATAAATGTTGAATGTTTGCAATAGCACAATTCTGAAGATGAGGATAGTAGAAGCTGCATGCGAGCTCTCTGTGGGCAGGGAGCCAATAATCACAGGATTATTGTACCCTGTACTCAGCGTTGATGTGAATCTGTTCTTAGTTGCTCTTGTCATGAAGCAGTGCTTCCTGGCTTTGCCTAGACCTTGCTCCATTGCGCTCTGTACAATTGTTCTATACTTTACTTTTATAGTAATAGATAGGGTTCATATGATCCTGTTATTGCAGCTTCCAGGCATCACTCCAGATCCACTGGTGCTCTCTACTCTCCAGATGTTTATGGGGCTACAGGTGAAGGATGAGTACACTTTGCTATCATCTGTGCCATCATCCTGGATTATTTTTACCCCATTTGATTTTTCATGCCGTCTATTTTTTATCATTTTCAGTATTAATTTCTGTACATTATTTCGAATATTCAAAGTAGATAAAAGTGCAAAGTGTTTTCCTTTCTTCACACACACACAGCAGTTTTTCTTTAGTTTCAGGTGAATTTTGTTGGTTTTTTCCTCCTTTTCCTTTCCATTCTTGTATTTCCAAAGCTTTATTAATGCATGTAGCTTTATGATACGTAATGCTGTAGGCTGTATTGACTGTGGTTTCCCTTAATTTGTTTCATAGTTTTAAAAAACACCAAAGTGACAAACACATTTTAGTAGAAAACAGAAAATAGCTGCTGTTGCTTCAGCTCCTGCGTAATTATGTATACACAGTATGTTTTTGTTCTTTCTGCCACATGAGGTACAGTTAAATAACTCCCTTTAAATTTACTTTAATTTCATTAGGATATTAAGGCCAAAATCCAACATGAACATGTCACTGCAAACTGTATGTGGCAGTTCACTCTTTCCTTAAAATTTTTGCTGCCACAGTTAGATAACTAAACAGGGAAATTGCTTTTAAAATCGAGCCATTGCTTGTCTTTAGCCACAGGAGCTACTTTAACAAACTTGAAGGAGAACTCTAGCTGCACTTGTTTCTCTGGAGTGTGCATGTAGTAGAATTTTCTAGATTATGGCCAGTATCTCTCCGGAGCCATCTGGTTCATGTGGTTTCTGAGAGTGTACCAGGTTTCTATGGCAAGGGCTGGTATTGATGGTAGGCTCTGCATATATTCACTTCCCTTAATAAATCAAGTAAGTGTTCCTTTTGTTGAGTTGAAGGCAAGCAGGCAAGCAGCCAGATTCAGAACAAATGAGATGAACCTTTTTGAGGCTTCACCGCTTCCAAATATTGGAAGGCATAAAACTTCTTAAATAGTGGCTTTAAATTTTAATTTATATTGCTTTGACCTTCCCAGGATGATTCTGATTTACGTTTTCTTTTGTCTTATTATGACAGGCACAGGTTTTGGAATAAGTCAGTCAAGTCGGTTATCTTCATCAGTTAGTGCCATGCGTGTCTTGAACACAGGCTCCGATGTGGAAGAAGCAGTAGCAGATGCTTTGGTGAGCATCTTGTCTATCACACACCTGTTTATTTGTTTTTGAGGGGGGGGGGTGACAGAGTAAAAGCTTTGCAGTTTGTATTACTGCCAAATTTGATTATTGGTTCTGCTAAATTACATGGAGCTCCGTTTTTGACCGTACGTGCCATTATGTCTCTGTTCCTTCAAACTCATCTACCTTCCCCTCAAAGCCTTTCTTAACAACTTAATATTTATTCCCATAGTACATGTAACTGCATTTACATACGTTTATCACTCACTGTTGTTTTCCCTGCTGTCCGGTTTACATTGTAAGCTCCTTGGAGGCAGAGACTGGTCTACATTTTTTCCTGTTGTTATTAAGTAAATCTATATCCCACCTTCCCTTCAAGGAGCTCAAGATGGTGTTCATGGTTCCAGCGGTGGACCATGTGTTTCCGCTGCCCGGGGCAGAGCAGGAAGGGAGCCTGCTGCGGTTGCACTGGCCCAGCCCTTGCCACCAACGCCGCTGCTCCAAATCAGTCCGATCAGACTGATTTGAAGGGGGCCTGACCCAGGAGTAGAGCTGTGGCTGGCTGGCAGCGTTGGGCCTCCGTGGGCTCCCTCACAAGCTGGAGCCCAGTGGAGGAAAGGAGCAGCACTCCTGGGTCATGCTCTCTTCCTCCCTCCTTGTTGGGTGGTGACTGTGTCCTCTTCCGTCTTGGCTGGCCCAGAGGTGAGATGCACACAGACGTCCCTTCGCCCAGCCCAGGCATGGCTTCCCGCCTCGCAGCTCTGTCCTCAATAAAGGAGCCTGTTATGGGGGCGCCTGATTACATCTCCTCGAAAAAAGGGTGCTTGGGTCCACAGTTGTGTATCTAGCTAAAACTGTTATGTTTTCTTTTGTTCCTGAGGCTAAACCCAGACCTCATTTCTAACTAGAGGTAATGACATCTGTGCTTACACTATTTAACCGTTGTCAGCTGTGCTCATAACTTTTCTGTTTCTTCTGTAATGCATTGCGCTCAGCTCTTAGGAGACATACGGACTAAGGTATAACAATCTTTGTTTCCCTGTTAAAAATGCTCAGTGTTTTAAAATAAATACATAATGTCTGCTTCACTTGTGTCCCAGATTCACAATTGTTTTAAGAAGCTGAACGTTTCCAAGTGATTATAGTTTCAAATGTTGTTGTCCTTTTGTCCTACAGTGTGACTTCCATGTATTCCAAATTTTTTTTAAAGTCTAATATAGTTGAACTTGCTCATTCGTGCACATTTTGCCTTTATGATCTTAGTGCCCTTGCTGGGAAAGGTTATTGCTTTATACATAGTACCAGTTGTGTTAAGAGATTAATGTTACAGTCTTGTTTGAACTTTACTTTCCCCTCCCCACCTAGTAAGCACAGCAAGATTTGGAACATCATTTAGTATCTGTACTACAGTATCTGTACTACAACAGCTGCAATTTCTTTGAACACACTTTTGATTCTGTTCAATTTATTGATAGTTTTGGCTCTTGCTCTTGCTTTTTGGTGGCTTTTAGTCTGATAATTGTGCGTTTCAATGTGATTGCTGTGTGGTTTTATATTCTGCAAGCAGTTTTCAGTGACACTTTTTGAGGGAAAAGTTGCCCGTTTTTATATAAAGAAATTAAACGATCATGGTTAGAGGAGGTCTCCCTTTCAAATAACCAGAGGGTCTCAGGCTCAGTGCGGCGAGAGAAATGAGATGGGTATGAATCTGATGCCTGCTCCGGGTGTAGGTGCAGGTGACAGTGGCATCAGGGAGGTTTGCTATATGAATAGGCACATGATATTTGCGTAAGAGGTACTGCAAATTGGTTATGGTTCCTCAAGTGATGCTCTCTGTGTGATAGAAAAAGCCGGTGCGAAGGAGATACGAATCCTATGGAATGTACTCCGATGATGATGCCAATAGCGATGCGTCCAGTGCTTGCTCAGAAAGATCGTACAGCTCTCGGAATGGCACCATCCCTACCTATATGCGGCAGACAGAGGATGTGGCCGAGGTCCTCAATCGCTGTGCAAGCTCCAACTGGTCAGAAAGAAAAGAAGGTCTTCTGGGGCTACAAAATTTGTTAAAAAACCAGCGAACATTAAGGTAGGAAACCTTTTTAGGTGAGAGATTTTGTAGTTGAGAAAGCTCTGCAGATATTTATTCTCCGGCTAATGAATTCTACAGCAGGGAAAAGAAAGTCAACTGGCTTCCTAGTTCATAACTTGCTAGGTGACTTCCATTGTCCCTGCAAAACAAAAGGAAAGCAACTGGCATCAATTTCTTGAAGTGCTTTTGGACGCTTGATATTTCCTTCAAAGATGATTGAAAGGTCTCTGTAAGGAATAGATAGCGTCACATTTAGCTTTTGTTGAGCACATTCCTTCACAAGTAGAGCATAAAAATGGCTCTGGATAATAGTAGAGCCATAAAGCACTTTCAGATCTTGACCCTGTACATGCCATAACAATGATACAGTGGTGCCCCGCAAGACGAACGCTTCGCAAGACGGAAAACCCGCTAGACAGAAAGGGTTTTCCATTTTGGAGGCGCTTCGCAAAACGAATTTCCCTATGGGCTTGCTTCGCAAGACGAAAATGTCTTGCGAGTTCCTGCGGGGTTTTTTTCCTCCTCCCCCCCTTTTCCTAAGCCCTAAGCCGCTTATCAGCTGATCTGCTTATCAGCTGATCCGCTAAAAGCTGCTAATCCGCTAAGCTGTCAATGGGCTTGCTTCGCAAGACGAAAAAACCGCCATACGAAGAGCCTCACGGAATGGATTAATTTCGTCTTGCGAGGCACCACTGTACCTTAATGGTGATTAAGAGGAAGTATTGGGCCACTGATTTTGATTTATTGTATTTCTATGCCACTTTTCATTCAAATGAATCTCCAAGCGGCTTACAAACAATAAATAACTGACTCATGTACTCCCTTTCCTACCCACCCACCCCAAAGTATGAATTCCCCTGAGGCCAACTTGCCTTCCTCCTGGCTCCACACACACACACACACACACACACACACACAGGTTCTCAAAGAGAATGGAGATTTGCAAGTAAGCAACAGTAGACAATCCCCCCCCCCCCCAAGCAGTTGTTGACCCTTACTTGGACTTTATGATTCTGTGCTATAGTTCTGAGTGTAAAGCATAGTATAAGCACGTTTACATTGCCAAACATGTTAATGAATGTAAAATATTTCACCGACTCATTTTTAAAGTTGTTCTAAAGTTGCTCATAACATTACCCTGCCATTTACTAATTAGTCTTATGTCATTTTGGCAGTCGCGTTGAATTAAAAAGGTTGTGTGAAATCTTCACAAGGATGTTTGCTGATCCTCATAGCAAGGTATGTATTTGTTTTGCTCCATAGCGATTATGAACATCTGCAGGGTTTTTAGAAGAATACTGCCATAGATTTAGACTTAAATACTTGGTGGACAGAAAGCACTTCCAAGTGTGTTCATATTATTTTTATTAACAGAGGCCCAATCCTTTAATGGTACAAGAGGCACATGATAGAATCAGATAGTACCTTCTACTGAACCAGTGTTTGTTTCTAAAGAAGGACTATCTACACAGAACTGTTTTTCAGGTCTAGAACATTCATTGTACTGTCTAAAATTATCCCCATGGATACAGCTCTGTATTTTTAGAAAGGTCTTCTCCAAGTAGTCAGGAACCCTGGGCTCTTGAGTGCAGGGACAATACCCATCTATTTGTACTTGCATACAGCTGTACACTATTGTGTGGAAGAGCAGATGCCACCCCTTCATGTGTTCATGACCTCTTTAAAATTTCAGAAAGTTTAAATAAGTAGACTACATCTTCACACTGTGCTTAAGAACATTTTGTCCAAACCATGGGGATAGCCAACTTCTGCAACTGCATCCTGGTTGCTCGCTATTTAAATTCTTGAAATTGTAGCACAAAAATCAGTCGTGATTTTTTAAAGACCAGCAAATTTCATACGGCATAAGCTTTTGTGGACTAAAGTAAATACTCTGAGCACTTGAGTTTCACATTTTGAACTCACTTAACTCATTGTCTTTGCTCACTTCCTGTCTTGGGCCAGTCAGCAGCTCTCAGCCTAACATATGGCTGTCCATATAGAAGGGACGCGGGTGGTGCTGTGGGTTAAATCACAGAGCCTAGGACTTGCTGATCAGAAGGTCGGCGGTTCGAATCCCCGCAACGGGGTGAGCTCCCGTTGCTTGGTCCCTGCTCCTGCCAACCTAGCAGTTCAAAATCATGTCAAAGTGCAAGCAGATAAATAGGTACTGCCCTGGCGGGAAGGCAAACAGCGTTTCCGTGTTCTGCTCTGGTTTGCCAGAAGCAGCTTAGTCATGCTGGCCACATGACCCCGGAAGCTGTACACTGGCTCCCTCGGGCAATAAAGCGAGATGAGTGCCGCAACCCCAGAGTCGGTCACGACTGGACCTAATGGTCAGGTCCATATAGAAGGAAGCATAAAATGACTGTATTAAGGGGGACTTAATGTTTGTATCACAGGAATCAAATGTTGGTTTCTTTAACTGGAGTGATGTGTCATTGTACTTTAAAGGGTTTTCTGCCCCTTCTCTGCAGATTAGTACAGCTAACTCCTGCCTGTGTTTAGCTGAGCTTACTCTCAAGTTATTGTGCACAGGAGACTGATTCCTAAGAAAAGTTATCCTAGGCCTGTAGCCACTGTGGGTTGGGGAACTGTGGAAAGCAGTGTGATCTGGGGCCCATTCAGACTGCTATTTTTTATCACAGCAACATTAAAACATTAATAGTGTGTTTGAAGAGAATTCATACTGGGTTGTCCACACATCACCCTGCTTTATCAGTTCTGTAGTCATTCCCCAGTGCTCCAGTATTATTACATCCACACTTTAATTCCACACATTCCGTTATCCATGTTTTCACCATCCTCAATTCTGTGTCCCCACACCCAGCTCAAGTAAGTTGTGTTGTAATGCCATGCCAGCATACTTTGATTTTTACACTGTGATCACCATGCTAAATCTTTGCTTGATTTTACAAAATAAAAACCCACAGGAATACCAGTATCTGCTATCAATGGAATGTATGTAGGAGTGGCTATGTCACAAAGAATTAAATGGAATTCGGCGCGTTGCTAGGGCACCAAAGCACAAGCAGTGGTGCTCAAGACTAGAGATGCACACACACACACACACACACACACACACACACCAACCATCTTCTGGTTAATTAGCAGAGGCTTGGCGGATGCATGGATTCCGATAACTCTCACAGTCAGTCAAAGTCTCCAGTAAAAGATTTACTAAGGTATAAAGCACACAGCCCTTTGCTAGCTCCCCAGCAAGGTACAAATCATACCCGATTTTAGAGCAAAATCTAGTTGCAGCAATAAGAATACACCACACAGTAAAAGTGTTAAAAACGAAAGCAAATAAATCTACATTCCATGATAAAACAAAAAGAAGAGTGAGATTAAACTCCCCAGTAGGCAGTAGTATAGTCTGTCTCCAAAGCTTTGAACTTGGAATTCAGTAGATAACACACAACCTAACAAACAGCAGCTGTGCTCTCTGCTTCTATGAGAAGGCTTTAGAACTGAAATGTTAGAATGTTCCAAAATTTCCTGGTGGCTTCTGCACTTTATGAAACTTATTCCCTGGAGGCCCCCCCCCTTTCATTTTCATTGTTTGTCTTTTGACTGTTTTACTTTTACAGGTAAAATAGTAAGGGGAAGCATATTTTTCCTGATTCCTAATAAAACCTGCTCCCACTTTCTAGTGTTCTGCTACAATAGCAACAAGACCCTGTATGCATTAAACACAATGAGACTTGGAGGGAGTACCCAATCTCAAATGAACCTACCACAGGAAAAATGAATCCTGTTAACTAGCAGGGGCAGGGAAACAAGCAAACGATGGAGATTCTAATTGTTAAAAGCAGGAAAGAAGGAGAGGGGGAAACAACATTTCTTTAGGACCTTGGGGGTGTCTGTGGCCTGGTGCCTAAATAGCTCTCTTCTCAATCACAGTTCTGACATCACTCATTGGCTAAAAACACTGAAAGGTGGGAGCAGCTAGGCTGGCTCATCTCACAGAAATCACTTGGAAAGGGAACCTGCACATTTTGTTTCACAACTTACTTTCTAGGAGGACTGGAGACTTATATATATATATATTTTTAAAGGAACCTCAGATTCTCTGCCCAACTTGCAGGCATTGGCTCTGGTGCAATTGTTCCAATTGTGCCACTATCATCCAACCTTGAGTATTGGTACAGAGATAAGGGGAAATGGTGGTTTGAAGTTCTGGAGGATAATGAACTTTTTAGATATGTGGTTTTAACAAATTATGGGGTTGGAAGTATTTAAAAATAAAGTTTAAATCAGGAAAATCTCATGTGGTGTAGTATGACTACTTTACAATAAGGTTCTCAGTGAATAGTTACCTGAGAATTAAAACAGTAGGTAATGATTTCTATCAGATTTGGGGGGGGGGAATAAATACTAATGCGTTGCAAGGATAGCTTGCTATCAAGGATATATAAGTTGCTGCTTAAATATAATACTAAACCTGGATAGGTGGAAGAATTCATAATGAGTACAAAACATGCATGGGAGAGTATGGGAAAACCTGTAAAGAGGGGGAGGAATCACATAGGTTCTGTAAGTATTTAAGAGATAATTGTTATATAAGATAGTGACATGCTGACATAGAACACCAACAATAAGAAATAAGAAAGTGATTGCTGGAAATGACAAATCAGAATGGAAATTATTATATGTGGTGGGAATTGCAATGTAAAAACAGGAAACAGATTTAAGGTGGAATGCAGATTAGCACTAAGGAAATTGTTCCATCAGTACAAGCATTTTGCCCTCTTTCTTCCTTACACACCCTGTTCTTGGAGATTCTCCAGACCCTCCAACGTGGATTTAGGAAGGGGGCACAGGAGGAGGGGGAAAGCCACATAATTATAGATCTGGTTTTTTTCTTATTAAACGAAACTGATGGATTCCTTAATGAATCAACATAAGTAACTTGTTTCATATATGTCACTGGCAGCAGGATTATTAGATGTCAGTAGGTGAACACAAATTATGCCAACAACAAATGAATGCATTCATAAATTCTGGAATTTTTGATTTAATGGCAAAATTGACTCTCCTTACACGAACAAAAGGGGGGGAGGCAGAATATAGCTTTTGAGTATTGTACATTCAAATGGAGCTTTTAGGGGTTTTTGAATTACTCTCTTCAAATGTAGGATTAACAAATATCTTAAAATTTAAGATCGGTGATAAAACTTGTTGAGTGTGTGTGTGTGTGTGTGTGTGTGTGTAGATTGGGATAAGTATGTGTGTAAATATAGGTGTGTAGGTATTTATAACAATACAAATTTGTACACAAATACTTAGAGGTTTTAGTCACCAGTGAAGGGAATACCTGTCTCTGACCAAGTACAGGGTAGGTTTATCTTATAGACCCCAGAATCAGTACATTTTCAAATGATGTTTATGGTTTCTCTTAAAGTGCTCAGAATTTTTAGTGAACACTGCAGAAAGTAGTTATATCAGAACACAAAGTATATCTTGCATATAATTGACATCATCATTGAATTCTGATACCTTCAGTGTTAATTTTCTTTTTGCATATTGCTCTGTCTACTGCTTTGTTAGACTTTTGAATATGTGCTTTCAACTGTAGTTTAATTGAGGCTTTTCATGGCAAACACGGAGGAATTGCTCCCTTATCAGAAATGTAAATTGGAGATCCTTTCTCATGGATCCTTGACTTAACTTGACCATCCATTGTGTTATGTTGTTTTAGGGTACCATTAAGGATGCCTCACATGTAAAATTTTCATAGGAACACAATAAACTTTCATTGAGTACCCACTAAAATGGTATCATTTGCAGCATATACTTTAATCTGGCATGCAATGCTGAAACATGCTTCAGGGAACCATGAGTGGCCTTAGTTCATTGGCACAAGTTTCTGCAGGGTACTTGATGTTAAAAAAAAAGATGTATATGCACTTCAAATGTTATGGTTATAGTGAGTAATATAATACATCTCAAATATGTATGTTAAAATTGTAATGCTTGAATCTATCCATACCCAAATGTTAAATAATTGCTTTCAAAAAACTGTATTTTTATTCAGATGTTTTGGTTTTAAAAGAGTGAAACAGGCAAAGAAGAGAGACCTATGTGCTTTTGCAAGAATTGGAAATTTCAGAGCAAAGCTGTTTACTTAATCATATTAAAACCCATGTATCACATTTTCCTCATACAGGAACTATGCAGATGGCAACTAATTTGTGTGTTTTATCTTCCCTCCCTCCCTTCCTCCCTCCTTTTTTTCTTTTCTTTTTGCATGCTGTCCCCTGTGTTGGAACTCTCTGTAGAGAGTAAGTTGGTTCAATATTTGTTGGAGCCCTAACCTTATTGCATGATTGATAATAACCTTTCCCCCCCTCTACTTTACTCTTATAAAGAATGTGTGCCGAGTCCAGCTTTTGCGCTTTACAAAATCCTTGCAGTCATGCAAATTATGCTGAAATATTTTTGGATGTGCTTCTGTATACTAATTAACTGACCTTTTTGGTTTTGTACTTCTACTGTGTGTTGTGGTGGTTGGCGCATCTGAGTTTTACATCATCTAAGATCTGTTATTGCAAACGATACATCAGGGCTTTTATCTCTACTGTTCAGTTTCAGTTTCACACACAATTTTCAGGAAATATTTTCACGATGCAGTATTTTGCAAAAGCAGCAATAAAGTCAGAGTATTCACACTATCGATATTCACACGGTCACTCCTACTGGATGCCTGTACTTTTTAAAATATATAGAATAACCTGGTTTGCACATCATGGTAAGCCAAACTATGGTTTCTGGGGCAGCATTGATCCTCTCTAGTTTTTCTTTTATATTTCCTTGCTAAATCAAGCCAAGGTTTGCCTTACTGTGCTGTTTGAATCAGGACTGAAGGTTAAGCTACAGGTATTGGTTGGCAAGGAGAGAGTTTAAACCACAAACCGAGGTTCAGACTACACACCAAGTCAAAACTTGGCTTAACCTGGTGTGGGAATGTAATAAATCAGAGAGGAGCAAAGCAGCTGCAAGCTTCTCTCCACAAACCTGCACTTTCATGGTCCTGGTAAGCCATAGTTTGGTTACCATTATTTGCAAATAAGGCCATTAAGTCTTTTCCCAAGCGAAATAATGATGAACACTGAATTCCTTCTGTACTCCAGTGCAGCTGCACTCCATGTGTGCTGTGTGAAGGGGAAATGTTGCAAGGTAGTCTGAGGCCTTGCTAAGTTGTGCACACTAAATGTAACCGAGTTGCTCATATGTCAAGAGATTACGGTTGGCAACCATTTCAACCACTTGGATCACTTTCAACATGGTTCAACTCAGTCACTGTCTGAAGTGCAATAGTTGCTTGTTGGTTACTGCTAAAAGCAGCTGCATCACCTTTAAATGTACATCATGGTAACCATATCATCTGAAACAATGAGTTGGATCCAAACTTATTTGATCTTAGATCCCATTTAAATCAGCGTGAAAAGTTAAATACAGTTGAGTTGATTCCCATTAATTCAAGCGAGAACTTATGCCAACTTAAGTGAATCTGGAACCAATCCAGCGTATTATATTAGTGCTATTTTTATTGTTAAGTATTGTATTTCTTCAAGGAGCAGAAGATACTTCTAGGAAACTAAGCTGCTTTATTTGGACCTATCTAAATAGAACACCAACACATAGTTGCTTGTACTTCTGCTGCTTGTCACAGATGTAGGGCTCTCTGGGTCCGAACAACCAGTGTCCTGAGCTATATTGAGGCAGTGGTGCACACCAGAGGAATAAAATCAGAAGCACCCACTTTTTAAACTAATCAGAGGTCTCGGTTTTAGAGCGTTTTACTTTAAACTCTGGCTAGTTCAGATAAGCCAGGATCAAACCAGACTTTAAGATTTTAAGTACGTATGAAGTGCCTGCTGAATCATGCCCATGGCCCATTTAGTCCAGCATCCTGATCTCTCAGTGGCCACCCAGGTGAGCCTGTGGTTTTCAGCAACTGGTATTCAGAACCATTGCTGCCTCCAATCATGGAGGCAGAGCATGGCAACCATGGCTAGTAGCCATTTATAGCCTTAACCTGCATGAAATTGTCCAAACATTCTTGAAAGCCATCCATGTTGGTGGCCGTCGCTGCCTCGTGTAGCAACATGGAATTTGCCTTTTTTCACAGCTGCCGCACACTGGTTCAGCACCTTCATCAAGCTATCCACTACAAGCCCAAGGTCTTGTTCCTGGTCATTCACCCCATGAGTGTTCAGACCCAGTTAACATTCCATGAGTGTATATGCAGAATTACGATTTTTGCCTTTGATATGTATTAATTTGCACTTATTGACGCATTTACCATGTTACCACCCATTCACTCAGTTTGGAAAGGTCCCTTGGGGGCTTTTCACAATCTTTTTGTTGTAATGACCTGAAACTGTTTGGTATGGTGAGCAAATTTGGCTACTTCCCTGCTTACCCATAACTCTATATTATTTATGAACAAGTTAAAAAGTACCAGTTCCCAGTCCTGGTCCTTGGATGACTCCCCATTTTCCACATCTCTCCATTCAGAGAACTTTGCTCCTACTCTCTGCTTACTGCTATTTTTTTAAATTTATTTTTACTGGTTTGAACTAAGCAGAGTTAGAACTTGCCAGAGTTCAGACACAAAAGAGGGCTCTGGTTGGTTTAAAATCAAAATCCATCGTTTCCAATCTCCTCTTCCTTGTACATGAAATAAAAGGGAAGAAGAAAGAGCCAGATAGCTTCCCATAGCTTTTAAGTCTATACCACAGTTTAGAGTCATGTCCAAACTAGCCCTATAACTGGAGGGATTGATGAAGAAGGCATACTCACAATATGCCCCTTGTTAAAGTTTCAATATTTTAAACTTTAGCTTGTGCTTGAATCCTGTAGATCAGGTTTGGGGAATCTGTGGCACTCAGTATGCTATTGGACTACAGTTCCCATCAGCCAGCATGCCCAGTGATCAGGGATAATGGTAGTTGTAGTCTGACAACTTCTGGAGGACCATGGATAAAAGAGCTAGTGAACAGCTTCTGTGGGGACTGTTTTGAACAGAGATAGGAAATACATACTTGTGACCTATATTTGTCCCCACTGGTGAATGAATGCACAGTGGAAGCACAGACTGGATGAAATGTCTTAGTAGATCCCTTGCCCAAACTGTTTTGTCTACCCCATAGTGTCATATATTTTAATTTTTTCTTTGTTAAAGTAGACAATCTTGTAGTGTGTTCCTTTTCATGTGTTGTGCGGTAGGCTGTCCTGTTTGACTGTTAAATTAGTTTTCTGAACAGAATGTGTGGCCTGCCGATTGCACTTAAAGCTTGTATTGTACCTGCAGAGAATCAATAAATTTGAGCCTTGGAAGATTCCGCCAGATTGTGAATTGTGCAGTTTCAACAAACTATTTTAACAAAGACTTTTATAAGCAACGTAAATTAAATTTGATCATACTTGCTAAAGTACATCTTTATAAGAGAAGAAACTTGCACTCTTTTCACGTGTCACCACTGAATAGTGATCTGTATGGAAATGAGTTGTGAGTCCTGTGTTTCACTGAACTTTGAGGACTTGTCATGGCATCTTAGCTTTTTACAATTCAGTAAATCTGTTTGTGGTGTGTGCACGTTGTGTTGCATGCAACACTGAGTGGATTAACAGTCTAAAGCAGTGTTTCTCAAATGGAGGGTGGCAAGACCTCCTTCCTTGGGGATGCAAACTATACTGAGTGGCTTACTGAGTTAGTACTGCCTTAAGTGTTGTGGGGAGAAGAGCTTAGTGTGTATCTGTGTGAGAAATCGAGAGTGCGAGGTGAGGAAGTGTAATTGACATGAGGTTGAGTTGAGTATAGCACCCATGTGGGTGGGAATGAGATAATTCATCAGGCTGCTTGGCAGATTGACCCAAAGAGGCTTTAAAATTGGAGTGAATGGGTTGAGTCAGAACACGTAGGAAGAGTTACAATTTTTTAACGTTTGAGACACACTGGTTTAAACCATTTCCACAAAACTCAATACAACAGACAACACCAAAGCAGTAGCTGGGGGCGGGGAAAGTTGCGCCAGTCATCACAGCATTTCTTTTCCCAGTGTTACTGCATGAAGTACTAATTTTCTGAATTGCTTAAATACTCTTGAATCACAGATTCTGATGAAAGGCAGACAGAATGTTTTCCCGCTTGGCTGTGAATCATTGCCTCTTTCTGCTTCTGTGTGTGTTACTACATTCTTTTGTGAGTTCAACACAGGCAAGCGTCAACTCCTTTTCTTCCCTACTCTTTTCTTCTTTCCCTTTGTCCTTTTTTCTGCCCCCTCCAGGTGTTCAGCATGTTTTTGGAAACTTTAGTTGACTTCATTCATGTCCATAAAGAAGATCTGCAGGACTGGCTATTTGTCTTGCTGACACAGCTGTTGAAAAAAATGGGTGCTGACTTGTTGGGGTCCGTGCAAGCGAAAGTTCAAAAGGCACTTGATGTGACAAGGTAATGAATTCTTGACTTTGTGGAAATATTTCCTGGAAGGGGGGCGGTACTGTATTTTTCGCTCTATAAGATGCACCAGACCACAAGACGCACCTAGTTTTGGGAGGAGGAAAACAAGAAAAATATATTCTGAATCTCAGAAGCCAGAACAGCAAGAGGGATCACTGCGCAGTGAAAGTAGCAATCCCTCTTGCTGTTCTGGAATCTGGGATAGCCGCGCAGCCTGCATTCACTCCATAAGACGCACACACATTTCCCCTTACTTTTTAGGAGGAAAAAAGTGAGTTTTATAGAGCAAAAAATACGGTATATTCTGCATCTTTGTATCAGTAGTACCTCTTGCATTCTTAAGAATGCTTATCTTCCCAGATACAAATCAAATGAATGTTTAGCACCATAAGTGAAAAAGATTAGAATTTAATGAGATGTCAGTATGTTCCCATATTCACTACATGATTCTGGAAGAATAGTAGCACATATAATTGAACTAAGCGTGCATAGAAGATTGTACCTGATGATATCTTAAAAGAGCAGGGATTCCCAAACACTTCATCCTTCTTCCTTAAGAGTCTGAGCATTTCATGTCACCAACCTGAAGAACCTTGTCTCAGAGAAGGACTCATAAGTAGAACTCCGTTCCTTCTCAGTTACTGGATGACACCCCTGACAGTGCCAGCAACTGACTGTATGGTGGAACTCTTCCAATACCTGGCCATCAGTATGAGGGAGTTTAGTGCCACAATGACATTAGCAAAAAAACATCAACACTACCCAGTGGCGTAGCGTGGGGGATGCAGGGGGGGCCAGCCGCACCGGGCGCAACATTTGGGGGGCGCGCTCGCACTCGCAGATCTCTGCCCCTACCTGGCTCACTCACGCTCTCTCACTGCAGTGCTGGCTGTGCGAATCCGATCCGAGCTGCCGGGTCGCCGCCCACTGTGGAGGGGGAGGGTGCCAGGCGTGCGGTGCGGTGCGGTGCGGAGCGGAGAGAGAGTGAGGGAGGGACTATCTGAGGGAGGGACAGTGCAGTGGCCGCCCAGTGCAGCGCTGAGCGCGGGAGAGAACTACACCCGACCAGCCCAGGCAGCAGCAAGAAGAAGCTGGCAGCGGCGGCAGGTTAGGGGTTAGGGGCGCAAATTACTTGCCTTGCCCCGGGTTAGGGGGCGCAAATTACTTGCCTTGCCCCGGGTTAGGGGGCGCAAATTACTTGCCTTGCCCCGGGTGCTGACAACCCACGCTACGCCGCTGACACTACCGCAGTACCTCAAGGACCACCTCTTTCCATATGAACCTACCCGGACCCTGAGATCATCTTCTGAGGCCCTTCTTCATGTGCCTCCTCAAGAGGTTCGGAGTGTGGCAGCACAAGAATAGGCCTTCTCTGCAGTGGCTACCCATTTGTGGAATCCTCTTCCCAGGGAAGTTCGCCTGGCACCTTCATTATACACCTTTGGGCGCCAGGCAAAAGCATTCCTTTTTAACCAGGCCTTTTTGTTGATCCAATTTATATCCTGTGCCCTTTTAAAATGTGTTTTGTGGGGGGTATTGGGTTGCTGTTTTTATTTTTATTAGGTATTTTGTGGTTTTATATCTTGATTTTATTCTGTGAACTGCCCTGAGACTATAGGGTGGTATATAAATTCTAACAACAACAATAGCTGAGCCATAGGGGCAACCAAAATAAATAATACACAAACCAGGAAAGAAGGCTGTTACTGGAATATAGAGAGAGACAATAAGTTAAAAAGCAAAAATGAATACATCCCATGAAGTGATTCATGGAAGGTATTCAAGCCAAGAGCAATGTGGTACAGTGGTGCCTCGCAAGACGAAATTAATCCGTTCCGTGAGGCTCTTCGTATAGCGGTTTTTTCGTCTTGCGAAGCAAGACCATTGACAGCTTAGCGGATTAGCGCTATTAGCGGTTTAGCGGCTTTTAGCGGCTTATCAGCTTAGCGGATCAGCTGATAAGCGGCTTAGCTGCTTAGAAAAAGGGGGGAAGGGGGGGAAACCGCAGGGACTTGCAAGACATTTTCATCTTGCGAAGCAAGCCCATAGGGAAATTCGTTTTGCGAAGCGCCTCCAAAACGGAAAACCCTTTCGTCTAGCGGGTTTTCCGTCTTGCGAGGCGTTCATCTTGCGGGGCACCACTGTAGTTAAATATGAACTCAGGGCTTTTTTTCAGCTGGAACTCGTGGGAACTGAGTTCTGGCACCTTTTTCGGCTGGGGCTGTGCAGCATGATGATCAGGTTGCCGTGGCGATTGTGGTACCCCTAAAAAGCTCAACAACTTTCGATGGGCACTCAGCTCAGCAAGTTCCTCCACCCCTTTTTCTAGAAGAAAAGCCCCGTACGAACTGATTGGGAAAGTAGGAGCCATACTCCTTGATAAGTGCACATAAAGGTTGGTGTAGGGTACCTACCAAAACTCTATTATAGCTTGAGAAGCTTCCCAAACGAGGCTTGGATGAGATGCAAAAATTAAAGAACTACAGTACAAGTAAACAAGCTGCTCACACGAGCAGCCAACCACAAATACATCTGATCCTTTTTTTCAACCAGTAACAGCTCGGTCTTCCTGCATGGGCACCAGATATATTTTGGGCAAAGCTACCTGCTGTATTTTCTGTTCTCTCCCTTTTCATTCTGTCTTTCCACAGTCCCTTTAACAAACTGTTCTTTAACCCTTAACACTGGATTAATTCATTTTTGCAGGGAATCTTTCCCCAATGAGCTCCAGTTCAATATTTTAATGAGATTTACTGTTGATCAGACTCAGACACCCAGCTTGAAGGTAAGAACGTGCAAAGTTTTCAAAAACAAATGAGTTCAGTGCAAATTTCATTTATTAATATTTGCATATTTGTTGCATTCTGTGTTGCTGGTTTTCAAATAGTGGGTTTTGTTTTTATAAAATTTCAGACAGTCAAGCCAGCACTGCAAGACCAGCTTCGCTCTTTTTGGAGCTCCAAGGTTTTTGTCTGCATTATTGTCTTTTTAACCTACTATGTGTAAATTTACATTTTAAAAACGTTTACTTGTATGCATCCATATGCAGCTACTAACATTTGCA
Organism: Podarcis erhardii; assembly: GCF_964252035.2. Classification (NCBI taxonomy): domain Eukaryota; kingdom Metazoa; phylum Chordata; class Lepidosauria; order Squamata; family Lacertidae; genus Podarcis; species Podarcis erhardii. The sequence goes on from NC_138513.1 coordinate 43,500,466, forward strand.
AGGAATTCTGAGCATGCTTTCCAATTTGAGATCAAGCGTTACGCTTTCGTTAAAACGTTTGACAGTAAACTTTACAAGAAAACACAACAAGAACAACAAAACGAAGTATGGCTGCCTAACACCAAGCTGGTTATGCAAACTCACTCTATCAAGTCTGTTCTAATTTTATGTTTGTGATTTCCCAATCCTCATTTTACAGATTTAGTGGCTCTCACAACTGAATTTATTCCTAAGCTTCTTGAAGTCCTGCTATATTTTGCATAGTCAAAATTAGAGAAACGGACCTTTATTTTTAAACAAGTTCTTATTGCAAACATTAGCTGGAAAGAAGTAATGCATTGGAATATATAAAAGACAGACTATTTTCCTGCAGTCGTCCAAACTGTAGCTTTGGTATAAATGCAACAAATACTAAGAATTTAAACTGAGGCAATTTGGGAAAATAACAAGCATATATACAACCAGTATTTTTTCCTCTATCCTGCACGCAGTAATTGTACACGGTCTGTTAAGAGCTTTTCACAAGACGGCACTTCTTTATTCTTGAACACGGTGCTGAAGTCACACAGCTACAATTCTCTGTTTGTCTAAAGTGCAGCAGAATTTTATTGTATGTGATAAAGAGAGTTTGAGTTTAATTATATCGGTTAGTGGGAATCTTCTGACCTTGATTGTGCAATAGTTTTCTAGATTTAAATGTAGGATTGCTTTGCTGAGAATGTGAATTTCTCTAGTTGCTCATTGATACCAATCCTTGTCCCTTTTAATCGCAAATGGTACCTATTGTCGGTTTGCAAGACTCCCCCTCCACAGAGGCTGGCCCCTCTCACTGTCCTCGGAGCTTCCTCTGGCTGACATCCAGACAGACCAGGGAGATTTTGATAGGCAACATTTTCCCAAGAGTGGGTAAAATGCACACCCCCCTTTTCCTGCTTCTTCCCTAGCAGGGAAAAGACAGACAGAAACGTCTATTTACATTACAGTGGTGCCTCGCAAGACGAAATTAATCCGTTCCGTGAGGCTCTTCGTATAGCGATTTTTTCGTCTTGCGAAGCAAGCCCATTGACAGCTTAGCGGATTAGCGCTATTAGCGGTTTAGCAGCTTTTAGCGGATCAGCTGATAAGCGGCTTAGTGCTTAGGAAAAAGGGGGGGGAGGGGAAAACCCCGCAGGAACTCGCAAGACATTTTCGTCTTGCAAAGCAAGCCCATAGGGAAATTCGTTTTGCGAAGCGCCTCCAAAACGGAAAACCCTTTCGTCTAGCGGGTTTTCCGTCTTGCGAGGCGTTCGTCTTGCGGGGCACCACTGTATGTTTATTTCTTTCTACAGCACTAGAGAAAAACACATCCTTTCAGTTCAGTTCTTCTAGCAAGTCTGACAAACTTCCTGAATATGCGCACACGGAAGGTTTCAGATTACACTCTTCACAGAGACTTTACCAGCCTGTGAACTTCCTGGGAAATTCTTCTTTCCCACAGATAGGCGCATCATGTGATGTCAACAATCTGGCTGTCGGCAGCTGCGATGTTTCCATATACTGACACCTATAGGATTTTGAGAAGGTGTATGGAATTGCTATAGGCAGGGGGGCATTATGTGTGTGTTTATGAAAACCTATTTCTGAACATAGGAAACACCAGAGCTAGAAAAATTTACTTGGCAGGATTTCTGTTGATGGAGAGAGGATAGTACTGCTTCAATAGCTGCCAAACTTGGGTGTGAGTGGGAAAGTACTGAATCTGAACTTATATTTGATTCCTGAATTAAGGAATGCAGTAGTGTAAAGCCCCAGGTCCTTCATAATACACTTCAGTACAGAATAACATGGATTGCTGGGTAGGGAGCAACAAAAGGAAGGTAGAAATAAGGTCATCCCTCCTTGCTCTGTTTAGCAGGTATGAACCTGATGTTAGACCATTCACCGTTTGCTTTTTGTGAACTACAAATGATGCTTGATGCCTTTGTCAACCTCTGATATTTATTGTAAAGGGGGTCACATGATGTTAAATATAGAAGGATTAGCATCCTTCTCTAACACTTACGTTGCTGACATCAATGTGGGTCACTTGTGCTGGTGCAACCTATTTTTTTAGATGAGGAGTAGTAAAAAGGAAAAGGGAGAATAGGGATCCATATTAACACATACATACAAGCACATAAATGAGAGAAGAGTATAGGTTGTTAAATGGCCTTTAAAAGAAGAATATTAAAAAGCAGCCCTTCTGGAACAAACCATAAATTCATCTAGTCCAACATTCTGTTTTCAATATAAGACCCAGATGCCTCCATAGGTTCATAAGCTACAGCTCTCATACATGGTTTGTGTCAAGCCTATGGTATTCAGTGATATATTGCCTGCAAACATAAAGTTTTCTACTTAACTACTGATGGGCACATTCTCTCTGAATTTGTCTACCACTTTGTAAAAGTATCTAGTCTAGTAGCTGTCATGGCTAATTCCACAAGTTAATGCATTGTTTGTATGTTTACATTGGAGGACAGACTTCTAATGGAAGCAGGCAAAGTTAAGAGTCCATCAATGTTGGACATCACTCTAGTCAGGTGAAAAACCAGCACGTACAAGTGGTGGTCTGCCTTCAAGAAGTGGTGCTACCAGTCCATTACTTGTATCTTATACTTCTGGCATGCCAGATTTTGCTGCCACCTAGAAGGCCCTCTCCCTGGTGGTTACTTGCTGTGCTTTGTTTGGGGGGAGGGCACATTGAAAAGGGCCTCTGAAGATTACCTAAAGGTCCAAGTATATAGGAGTATATATAGGAGTAGGTTATCATGCAAGTAGCCTGGCCCAAGCCATTTAAAGCTTTAGAGATTAAAATGAGCACATTGAATTGGGCCAAAGCATCAACTGGAATCCAGATCACATGGCAAAACACCAGCACAATATGATTAAAAAGGCCCATCTCAGTTAACAGTCTCGACTGGTGTCAGGTCTGCCTCTAGATCCCAGCTCACAGAGGACCAACGCCCGGTGGATATAATATACAAAGTCTTTATTGAAGTTTAGTTTCCATTTCAAAGCTCTGGGCGCACAGACCCACGTCTCGACGCTAGACCGGCTAAGTCCCCTCTGACTCACTGCTCCTCCCACACCAGTTTAAGATCCTCGCCCGGCTCCACCTCCTACGCTGTTCTTTCCTTCGCTGGGTCCTTCTGCCCTCTGGGGTCTCCTCCTTCCTGGACTCCTCTGACGCTGACCCCCCTTGGTCTTCCCCTTCCTTCCGGCGGGCTTTAGGACCTGGCTCCCTACCCGGGCTCCCTGCTGTGCCGCTCGCCTGTACATTTGAACTTGGCGCGCGCGCCCAGCCGGTAACCTTCCTCCTGACCGTTTCCCCGCTTCCTGATGTGGGCGTGACCAAACCTGACTCCTCTCCTCCCGCTGGTGGTGAGAGCACTGGTCCCGATTCCTGGGACTCCCCCTCCCCACTGCGCTCTGGTGGGGAAGCTGGTCCTGATTTCCAACTGCTGCTCAGGGACTCCCCGCTGGCCCCTTCCTCCTGGGGCTTCCCCCCTGGAACCCCCCTCGCCCTGGCCATCGGCGCTCCCTTCTGTGAGTCCTCCGATTCGCTGGAGAGGCTTGTGGAATAACTCTTTCCACTGTCACTGCCTGCTCCCCCCTCGTACTCCTCCTCCTCACTCTCCATTTGCTCCCCCTCCTGTGTCTCTCCTTCTGAACCCCTGACAACTGGAAATTGAAATTTCCAGATGGTTTTGAAAGGTGGCCTCATATACAACACATTACAGCAACCTTCACAAACCTGGTAGCCTCCTGATATTTTGGACTACAGCTGTCACCCGCCCCTGCCAGCATAGACACAACAGGGAGCTCATTAGAGTATGGATAATTTTAGTGAGACTTTCTTCGATTTCTCATCTAAGAGGCCACCTGTGTCACCACTGGACCTATGAGTACCCATGAAATGCAAATTTGATCCTCCTCCTGAATAGGTTAAATACCATTAAGCAGTGGCATAGTGTGGGGTTTGGGCGCCTGTGGTACTGACATGTTCCTGGATGGGACTCACACGCCAGGAACGGGTCGCAGAGAGAGAACAGAGCCCTCTGACACCGATGCCACCGGATTTTGAGAGGGCGCAACCAGGCGCCCCCATGACAGGAGCCCTCTGAGGAGGCAAGCTGGGGCTAGGCCTTTCAGGCTCAGCTGGCACCTCTGTCTCCTAGAGAGAGAGGAGAGAACAGCTGTGTGTCAGCCAGCTGGGCTTCCCCCTCATGGGCACCACGCAGTCCCACTTGGCTCCAGTGAGAGGTGGAGCCTGAACTGAGTCTGTTTGTTTGCCTTCTTTGAAGCACCAGTTCTGAATACTCAGTACCTCTTCTGGATTTGATGCAAAAGGGACTGAAAGCTTGGTGTCATCAGCATATTGGCAATACTTCAGCCACTGGATGACCTCACCCAGTGTTTTATAGATGTTAAACAACATGGGGGATGGACTGTACCGTATTTTCCCATGTATTAGATGAGGTTTTTTTCTTTAAAAAATAAGTTATAAATTTGGGGTCGTCTTATACATGGATAGTTTATTGGGGGGACAGTTGATTGGTTGCAGCCATGATCTGGAGATTGTCAGTGGTGATTGGGCGAGTGAGTGTTGGGTGTGGCAATGGCTGCCGCTGCTGCAATTGGGCGGGCGATGGGAGGTTGTTGGTGGCGAGTGGGCACACAATTGGTGGGTGAGTGGGTGAGCGATTTTCATCAATTCCCCCCAAAAAGCTCAACGACTCTGGGCAATCCTCAAAAAGCTTAACAACTCTAGGTAATCTCCCCCATTTTCTTAATTTGGAGTCCCCCAAAATAGGGGGCATCTTATACACGGGGGCATGTAATGTCCAATATCCCCCTCAGACCACCTGTCCAGAAAGATACAATTGTCAATGGAATTAAAAAAAACAGAGACCACAGAGAATCAACAGGGATTTGCTTCCCTTTCTTTATTTGGCCACAAATCATCGTGACCATGGTAATCTGACAGAAATGGGACTACAATGCTGACAGGTCTCTTCTTGGTGTTCCTGAAGCCTTGAGAGTCAGTTCCCCCTCAAGTGAACCCCATATTTGCTGTGTGGATTAGAAGCTTTGCTTCAAAGTGGTTTGCCTTGAACTATCACAAAGTTGCTGTTCAAGATACTTCTTGACATCACCTTCAAGTGTGCAGAACTATTTGCATAGACCTTTGACTAGTATAATCTTCACTGTATTTTTATATTGAAAAATTTGAAGGTGTCTTCCACTCACAAAAATGTGGGTGAAAAACCTGAAACTAAACCCAAATAAATTCAATTTGCTCAACTGTTTGATAGAACTGTAGAGCTAAACTATCATAGTACTCTGTGAACTCTTGCACAAGCTCTTGTGTAAAGGTTTGCAGGACAGTACTATTTTCTCTATTCACGGTTCTCTGGATTCAACACACTGATCTTATGCCTTTTTCTAAGCAGATTATTTCTTACAGCTTCTATCAACATAAAATGCAAAGAAAATGCATTTCTCTTTATCCTGTCAGGATACAACTGCAAGGTTGCTCCCAAGTAAAATAAATTCTCTTCCATTCTAACCTCCTCACTGACGGTTGCACTTTTCTGTACATCTATTTGATTCTCCTTTTTTTACATAGGTAAAGGTTGCAATTCTCAAATATATAGAGACACTTGCACAGCAGATGGACCCCGGAGATTTTATAAATTCAAGTGAAACTCGTCTGGCAGTATCTCGAATTATTACTTGGACAACAGAACCTAAAAGTTCAGATGTTAGGAAGGTATGTCATTTGTATGCTAGATGTGTAAAGAGGGTTTTAAAGGACTTAATTCATACCACAATATCAAGGTTTTGTAAGAGTTTTTGCTACATATATTGCTTACTATTATAAAAGTCATTAATTCCCATGTTTTTGTAAAAGAGAAGAGCTGGTTATTATATAAACAGAAGCATACGATTTTATTGCACTCAGAAATGTTCTGTAAAAAAACGTATGCTTCAAAGATTTTGTTCAGATGTATATTTGCTGATGTCTTGCTTACCTAACAACTTGTCAGGGGACACAGCCATTCTGTGCTTTGCATGTTAAAGTGCATATACTTTTCATACACAAAAACTAATACCTGTGTATGCAGTGCATGAATGAGTCTTCCTTGCAAATAGAAAGAGGTGCAATAGTGTCAGTTCCTTTCACCTCCCCGGTTCAGTTGCCTTAGCACTGAGCATAGGCACCTTGCATAGGTTGTTCAAGTTAGGACTGCATGTAAGGATTAGTCACTTAGCTGGGAGCCTCCAGAGATTGTACATGCGTCAAATGGAGATATTCCATACTGGTGGTGATGAAAGCCAGTCATAAAGCTTAATCTATATTGTGCACTCACCGGTCACATCCCAGGGGCTGCCCAGTTAGGCAGACAGAACCTGGATTTCCTGCCTTGAAATACAGTGGTGCCTTGCAAGACGGAATTAATCCGTTCCGCGAGTCTCTTCATCTTGCTTTTTTTTTCATCTTGCGAAGCACGGCTATTAGTGGATTAGCGCTATTAGCGGCTTAGCGGCTCTTAGCGGCTTAGAAAAAGGGGGGGGAGGGAAAAAACTCGCAAGAACTCGCAAGTCTTGCGAAGCAAGCCCATAGGGAAATTTGTCTTGCGAAGCACCTCAAAAGACGGAAAACTCTTTCGTCTAGCGAGTTTTTCGTCTTGCGAGGCATTCGTCTTGCGGGGCACCACTGTAGAACATTGGTAACTGGATCCAGGGTTATTCATTTCAATACGTTTATGGTTGAAATTTTTACTCTAATTAGATACTGTAAAGGATCCTGGGTTCTTAGTGATAAAAAGGGCAGCTTAACAATTGAATGGATGAATAAAACATAGACTGGTCATTCCCTGACTGTGTCCCCAAGTGGATCTACTCTCCCATGGACATGAATTAGTATGAAGCCAGTACACAGCTCTCTTCCTCTGATTCCCTGACCCTATTTGAGAAGGATCTGGTTTTGTAGATAAATGACAGATTTATTGAGCTGGGAAAATTAGTAGTTCTTGACACTTGAAACCTATTTGTCTTAAGGCTAGCCTATTTATTTTAATATGATATGCTCTTTTCCCCCTAGGCTGCACAGTCAGTATTGATTTCTCTCTTTGAGCTCAATACCCCGGAGTTTACAATGTTGTTGGGTGCTTTACCAAAAACTTTTCAGGATGGTGCCACAAAGCTGCTTCACAATCACCTCCGGAATACAGGAAATGGTGGCCAGGTATTTTCAGGTTTTTACATTATTTCCCATTAAAAAACTTAAAGGTTTCATGATTCTAATGAAGATTAAAGACGTGGTTGTCAACGGTCAAAAGTATCATTTGATAGCATAGGGGTGGGTGTTGAAATTGCCTTACTGGTTAAACTTGTCAGCTGGATTTTTCTCAAGCTTGCTAATATAAATAAAGTATTGTTAAATCTACTTTTCTAAATTAAATGCTGAACCATAGAATTAAGTGTCTTAATGGAAAATATCTTGTTCCATTCAAGGGGTCCATGGGAAGCCCTTTAACAAGGCCTGTTCCTCGCTCACCAGCTAGTTGGTCTAGCCCCATCACTTCCCCAACCAATACATCCCAAAATACTTTGTCACCAAGGTAAGAGACAAAATTATATCTTCTTCCACTAATTTACTGTTCACAAAATGAGTTTTTCAACAAATAGAAAATTGATTAAAAGCCTTTAAGTGCAATAACATGTTGAATTTAATGAGACAGGCAGGAATAGTCAATATCCTAATAGTCTGCCTCTCCTTATCCTTTGTAATCCCCACAGTGTGTGAGAGAATCCTCTCCTCCTTAACTTAACACTGCATGCTCTCACATCATTTCAGATGTTTTGTGTCATGAAGTGGCTGGACACAGAGGACTGGTAGGAGGCACCAGCTGGGGAAAACCCAAGGGAAGGCTTTGAGCCCAGGGAGTGGTAGTGGGACAATGATGTCAGAGGGATAAGCCTGGGAGGAGGTGTCAGAAACTGAGGAGGTAACAGGATTTAGTGAGCGGGAAGAGTCTGTGGCAGAGAGAAGTGCAAGAGCAGAAGCAGGAGAGAAGGTTGGCTAAGAAGCAGAGATGAGTCAGGCTGGTGAAGAAGCCAGGGTGGCTCCCCCTCCTGCTGTGACCAGCTCCCCTCCCCACTGGTCTCCCAGGACCAGGAGAGGTATGAAGTGGGAGGAGCAAAGGTAGGCATGCCAACGCAATCTCAGATTACTTGGGAAAGACCTGGGAGCTACCGAGAAGAGTTGCTGTGCTCATTAGGCCTGGCACTCCTGAGCAGACCTTGTTTCTTCTACCTTCCGTGTGATTTCTTGCTGGCTCGCTCCTGACACTTTGCTGCTCTTTAGGGATGGGCCATGGCTCAGTGGTAGAACAGGTACTTCAACTGTTTAAAGTCTCGTGTCCAATCAAAGGATGAAATAGCAGTGCCTGGGGATCTGCTGTCAGTCAGTTGGACAAAATGTACAAACAGTCTGCTCTGGCAATAGGCAACTTGCTGTCTTCCAATAGTTCTCACTTGAGAATTCATGCAGAGGAATACCAGTAGAGGACTCTGTCATTCAAGTTAAAAGGGGGGAAAAAAACCTGTCTTTTTCATTCTACAGTGCATTTGATTATGACACAGAAAATATGAATTCAGAAGACATTTATAGTTCTCTTCGTGGGGTGACTGAAGCAATTCAGAACTTTAGCTTCCGCAGTCAAGAAGATATGAATGAGCCCATGAAACGGGATCCCAAAAAAGAGGATGGCGATTCAGTGAGTATTTCAGTTAGGGGGTGAAATTAAAAAAAGTAACCGTGGGGCCATTCTGCCATATATGTGGCTGCTTATCAGAACACATGTCTTGGGGCGGGGGGGACAACCATGGATATGAAGCTCCTTGATTCAGGCATTAACCAAAGAATATGAGACTACTTCAAAGCAGCAGTGTGGTGCAATTATAAAAGGAGATTTGTAAACTGAGGGTCTTCTCCTATGCCTTCACTTTGAAACTAAACTAATCTTTGTTAAAACCAAAGCATGTTAGGTTTACACTTATATTTACCAATCAAAGAAAGCATATATTACTCATTTGTGTAAAAAAAAAAGAATATATGTTGGCTTTATGAAAGTAGTGTAAACCTAGCTGTAAACTTAATCTTTGAAAGAAATCTATAAAATTCTGTTTTTATAATGTGCCCTTTTCTATTTAAAAACGATAACTTTGTAAAAATGGTCAACCAGAAGTTCTACAGATCAGTTTGGTTTAGAAGCGTTACTGCGGGTATAAATGCTTAATTTCTGGATGCCAAATTTTTATGCTAAATGGTGATATTTTAAAAGCCACATAAAAAATAGCTGAATTTTCAAGATTGCTAGTAAAATACTCAAGAATGTTTGCCTGATATTTATGTACTACTAAAACAGATGTCTTAATCTGCCGATTGTGTTAATGTGCTTTTGTATATCTGTTTGTCTCTATCTATCTATCTATCTATCTATCTATCTATCTATCTATCTTTCTTAGATTTGCAGTGGGTCTGGAATAGTGGATCTGCGAGCAGGAGGTGGTGCCACTGATACAGGCCGAACAGCTCTTGACAACAAAACCTCATTGCTTAACACAATGCCGTCTCATTCTTCCCCACGATCACGTGATTATAACCCATACAATTACTCAGATAGTGTTGGTTCATTTAACAAATCAGCTTTAAAAGAGGCCATGTTTGATGATGATGCAGAACAGTTTCCTGATGGTAAATCTAGTGTTTTGCTAACAGCATTGGGGAAACGGTATATGGAAGGAACTGTGTGGGTAAAAACAAAGAATTGTTATTTCATCCAAGTAACATGCAAAAAGAGCAACCCTGGGGGAAAAATACTTCTAGCAGGCTTCTTGAGGTTGAGTGAAAACTTGATATCCAAAACGTAGGCTTGAAAGCAACTAGATGTTGTCTTTATATGCAAGATGAGATGAGATTTAATTTTTTTAAACAGCTGTGCTGTTTCCAAATAGATTTATTTCAGCAGCTAAACATTTTACCTTAGCCTTTTTGGGATAAAGGAAACACCTGTGTCAGTGGTGTTTTACTGGCAAAATATTTCTAGTTGGAACTGTTGTGTGTATTGTCTAAACTTCAACTTTGGAAAGAAGACATACACAGTTACATTTGGCTCATTTTAAGCTTGGAATGATAGTTGCTTGGCATAGGGTTGCATTGAACACAGTACTAAGAAAGACTGTTCCATCAACACAAGCATTTCTTCTTGCCCTATGGAACAATATCCGCACCCTTCTGCCCTGCCTCTGTCCTGGGGGTTCTCCTGCCCCTCGTGAGCAGATTTGGGGAGACTGCGAGGGAGGGGGTTCTTGTTGCACAAATGGGGATCATTGTGCTGGCTTCCACTAGTGCAATAATTTAGTTGAATACAGCCCATACATCCCTTCATTTCTAATTTCTTAATGTGATATTACTACTTTTCCCTGTTCTTACTCCCCTTCATTTTTGCCTATGCTTTTTATTCATTTATTTGTCTTCTTGTTAGTTTAGAGCAGGGTTTCCTGAACCCAAAATTGGGTCTCCATCTCTTTTTGAACTACCGTTCCCATCATCCTTGATCACTGGCCCTGCTAGCTAGGGATGATGGGAGTTGTAGTCCAAAAACAGCTGGAAACCTAAGTTTGGGAAACCCTGGTTTAGAGTATTTTAATGCTGCTCTTCAGTCAAATGGGCTTCCAGGGCCACATATAAAGTAGACAATTCCTCTCTTTAGAGATGGGGAGGGAGGAGGGGGGAAAGAAACAGGTTCCAGATCTTAAATGTTATTAGCAATGCTCAGCTGGGGTACGAGCAGTTCAGATAGCCTGATGGAACGGCCAGGTGAGGAACAGCGTCTCTCAGCATAGTTGATAGAAGCAGCCCTGCTCTCCTTCTCTGCAAAGCAGCCTGATAGCATGGTTGCTTCTATGTGATGGTTGAGGGAGAGCCACCATCAGATCATCTCTCAGAATAACTGGATGGAATAACTGCTTCACTTCCACCAGTTAGTGGCAATTTTTGTGTCACGTGTAGCTGAGTTGAGTTATTATTGCACCATAACTGACTCTAGGGAAGGAAATGATTCCGATTCTAATCTCTGGCAGTATTTCTTCAAAGAACCAGGCTCCTAGTAAGTAAATTGAGAAGAGGTCCCCCAGTCTCTAGGTCACTCTCTGGCACAAAAGTAGTAGAAGGATTTAGCAGAAAGAAAATCCTCCAATCTCCAGGTTATGCATCAAATCAAATAAAATGAGTGTTGATTGCCTCTTAGAGTGCTTGTGTGCTGTAAATGTATGGTCTGAGATGTACATCAAATGCTAAAAATAGGAGTTCTTTTTTTAAAAAAATCATTTTCCTTTTGTCACAGAACATCCACTGGACCATTCTGACCTGGTTGCAGAATTGCTGAAGGAACTGTCAAATCACAATGAGAGAGTAGAAGAACGGAAAGCTGCTCTCTACGAGCTAATGAAATTGACCCAAGAAGAGTCTTTCGGTGTTTGGGATGAGCACTTCAAAACAATTCTGCTTTTATTACTTGAAACCCTTGGGGACAAAGAGGTAAAGTTTTAACATAGGGAAAGCCAAAACCGTTTATATGTCTGCTTTACTTTCCTGCGACGTAATTGGATTTGGGGCAAACCTGATACACATATTCCCCTTGAGAATGTCAGGATTACTGAAGCTTTGCCCTGGTAGGACATTGAGCAGTGCATCCCAGCAGTGTTGTTCAGTATTTTTCTTAACATACCAAAATTGATAATCAGTACCTGCCTGGCAGGGAGAGGATATGTCACAGGCTGCAGTAGAAGCTAAGGTCACTTAAGCAGTTATATCTTGCAAGTGTAGCCTGTATTGCACTTGCAATAATAATATTATAATAATTTATTATTTGTACCCCGCCCATCTGGCTGGGTTTCCCCAGCCACTCTGGGCGGCTTCCATAGAAACCAAAAATACACTAAAATATCACACATTAAAAACTTCCCTGAACAGGGCTGCAATGTGTTAGCTGAGCAATTTTACCAGTAGCAATTTATAGAAAACATTTCAGTGTTAGTTTTAGATGAATGTGATGTTCACCATAGAAGTTCTATCAGGAAAGATTGCCTGGATTCCTGGCAACAAATGTGTAACTGCAGAAAGAAAATTAATGTGGAAAAGCCCTTTATTTTCAGAGATCCCAAAGGATCAATTAAATACTTGATTCAGTTCTGGAAATATGGAAATATTTTCACTGCTGAAAATATTCAGTTTGAAGTTGTGCAAAGAAGACTAAACAAAGTATGTTTGAACTTTCAGCATGCAATTAGAGCACTGGCATTGAAAGTTTTAAGAGAGATTTTAAGACACCAACCAGCAAGATTTAGAAATTACGCAGAGCTTACAATCATGAAGACACTAGAAGCTCATAAGGACCCCCACAAGGAGGTTTGTATAACTTATTTTGACTTGTGTTGTCCTTGAGGATGTGACTGAAGAATGAAAAGAGAGAAGACAAGGCATTTGTCATAAGAGTACAAAGCTACTGAATCCGTAACGTTAAGTCACAGTTAACTCTAAGAAAGGTAGACTCTCGTGTTTTCGATTAAAAAAAATGTCTCCAGTACCACAGATTATGTGGAGAGGAGCTAGTTCTCAGTGGGAGCTGGGGCATCCTTTAAACTCAGTTTCAACAAGACAGGCATCAGTCTTGTAACTTGCAAACTATTTCCTATCAAGATTAGCTGTATCACTATAATGCAATATTAATAAACTGTTATTCCTTACGCACCTAGAGGGTTTATATTGGTACTAAAAACTTCCCTTACTTGTATGTCCTTTATTCAGCTTTGCTTTTTACACACCTTATGGAAATAAAAACCCTTTTAAAGTCACTGCCAAGTATATATTCAGCAGCAATCAAGTTTCAATTGTACAGTAGCTGAAAATCATGAATTAAAATTTGAAATAATGTGAATCTATACTGTCCTCTTGTTTTCTACCTAGCTTTTTTATTTTAAGACAACAGTATAACAGTATATTTTAAGACCACAGTATGTGGAGTTAAAATATTGATTGATTTACCCAAATAAATTGATTTAATTGTTTAGCAAAGCATACTCATATTTTAAAGTTATGATGCCAAGTACTTCTTGGGGGAAATGCCCACTTCATTGAAATGCTGCTATCCTGAGCAAAAAGTACTTGCAGTATATTTTCCACCAAGTTTTAAGGATGCATTCAAAATTGAACAAATGTGATTTAATGGTTTGAGTTTCTGCTTAATCTTTTAGGTTGTAAGATCTGCTGAAGAGGCTGCTACAATGCTGGCCACATCCATTAGCCCAGATCAGTGCATCAAAGTACTTTGTCCCATTATCCAAACAGCAGATTATCCTATAAACCTGGCTGCAATCAAAATGCAAACTAAGGTGATAGAAAGAGTACCTAAAGAAACACTTGCTCAGCTCTTGCCAGAGATAGTACCAGGTCTACTACAGGTAAGAAAACATATAACAAATGAACAGCTAATAAGAGATGAAAACCTTAAGGAATCATGTGTATCGCAAATAATTTAAACCAGATACAGTGGTACCTCGCAAGACGAATGCCTCGAAAGACGAAAAACTCGCAAAACGAAAGAGTTTTTCGTTTTTTGAGTTGCTTCACAAGACGGATTTCCCTATGGGCTTGCTTCAAAAGACGAAAACGTCTTGCAAGTTTGTTTCCTTTGTCTTGCAAGTTTGTTTCCTTTTTCTTAAAACCGTGCATTCACTTCGAGGAGCAACTCATAGCACGCGGTGTGGTAGCCTTTTTTGAGGTTTTTGAAGACTTTGGTATTTTTGAAGCTTTTCCAAAATCCGTGCTTCGCAAGACGAAAAAATCGCAAGACGAAAAAACTCGCGGAATGAATTAATTTCATCTTGCGAGGCACCACTGTAGTTTTTTTCCTCTGAGACGACTCAGTTCTCAAGCAAACGTGTGCATTTAATAGGTAGAATATATTTATTCAGTATCTGAATTCTTTGCTACCATATATCATTCCATCAAATAATTTTAGGAATGAGATTTCTAGCCCATTTAAAATGCATTAGTGATTTCTCTTTGTGTTAATATGTTAAGTCTTTGTGTTAATATGTTAAGTTTTTTAATGCTAACTTTTCTTGCTTTCAGGGCTATGATAACTCTGAAAGCAGTGTTCGGAAGGCTTGTGTCTTCTGTCTTGTAGCCATTCATGCAGTAATTGGTGATGAACTGAAACCACATCTCAGCCAACTCACTGGCAGCAAAGTAAGTCAAAACTTGTGACACCCAAGAGCTAGTCTGAATTCAACAGTTGCCACAAAGAGGGCGAAGCAATATGTGCTGTGCCATTCTATGAATTCCATAGAAAATATGGTGTACTATTCTGGACTAAAATGTTACCCAGAATAGACCTAGCATTTAGGTGAAAGGAACTAGGAAATTGTATTATAACATGGGCAATTAAGTGTACTGAAATCATGGACTTTAAAGAAGGATTGTAATATTGTATAATAAGAGATCCTGACTAGCCATCTGAATGCTGAAAGGCTGAACAATAAAAAAATGACTAAGTCTAACCCCCGGTCAAATGTAACAAGAAACAATGAGAGCAAGCCATAAGAGGCCTTCTGCTTATGTGCCTCCTTTCTGTTGTTTGGTCTTCTGTGGCTGCAAAAGGAGACCCAAAGCTTCCTGTGGCGTCTGAACTTGGGGGACTGTGGTTTGTTCAAACAATAGTTAATGACAGCAAGCCTGGATCAAATCATGGTTTCTGATTCTGGCTTATCCTCAAACCACCATTCCCTCATGTTCAGATTGCGCAGGAAACTGCGGGTAGTTTAAAACCCAAAACTTTCTCCTATGGAAGAGAGGAATTGTGGGAGCCTAAAACTTAGAACAGTGCGTTCTTGTAGCAGGAAACCATGGTTTCCTTCCCATTGCACCTGAGCCAAGTCTTAACATCAACTCAAGTATCCCAACTGCTCATATCCTGTAGTTAACATGTGAACAATACACCTGTGTTATGGTGAATACTTGTCTGATTCCTCCCCAATATACTAATGATGCAAAGCAGTTAAATCTTCATTCACTATTTAAACTACAGCTCCATTTTACAACTCTCAGGAAGTCCCCACCCCACTGTTGCCATCATTCCTTATCAAATGTGTTTTTTCTTCCTATTATTTTGCTTATAAACAGCATACAATTGCTTGGTCCCCCCCCCCGACTTTTCTGTAATTTAAATATGTCTTGAATACTAAAGAGGACATTTACTGAATTAAATCTGCAGATGAAGTTGTTGAACCTTTACATCAAACGTGCACAAACAGGCTCTGGAGCAGGTGACTCAGCGGCAGATGTTCCTGGACAAAGCTAGTGATGATGTTGCTCACAGAAGAAAAGACACATCAGTAAAAGGAAAAGTCTCAAACTAAACTTTTGGAACTCTTCATTTTTGTTGGAGGTTTTTTTTTCTTTTCCTTTTTCCTTTTTTTCCCCCTTAATGGAGGGCTATTCTCAGCCTGCATGTGACTGTTGCAGTTATTCCATATCCAAGGGAAAAGAAAAAACAGTATTAATATCACCTGATTGAAGCAAAATAAATTTTTAAATCTAATCCATCATGTTTTCTGTTCACACTCCTCTGTGTGTCTTCCCATTAATTTTCATCAGTGTTACTGTACATTTTTTATTTTTTAAAAAACAACCACCACCACCACAAACCTAATTAAACAGGAATGCTTTAAGCTTTAAAAGCTGAAATCTAAATTTCCTTGTTTTTCTTTGGCTACAAAGTAACATGACTTTGTATCGCTGTTTTTATTCAATGGCTATGGGTGTTTTGTTTTTCTTTACTTTCTTGAGCATAAGAACAAAGCCGGACTGGTCTGAATTGCAACTCGGTCCTTGTACTGGAGTTGCATCCTCATGGGCTTGTCTTAAGTCAGATAATAGAGTCTGAAAGCAAGCAGTGCCCATTAATTAAAAAGAAAAGAAAAGCTGGATTGATCCAGTATCTAAACACGGTTCACAGTTGAGTATGTTTGTCCCATAAATAAAAATTCCGTGCAAACTAAGGAGGACAAGTCAGTGGAAGACATCCTATTCAGAACACAGTGTTGCAGAACTGGGGGAATGTGACGCCCTGCTTTCCAAATTCAGGTTAAGCAAAGTCACTTAATGGATATGAACCATTCTTGTCACCATCCCTTCCTCAAGCAGGATGCTTCAGAGTGGAGTGCTCTGCGCAAGCATGCTCCGTATGTATTTATCTTTATCACTAGAATGTTTCCTCTCAACCTAATTACTGGAACTAATCGTTCTACCATTTTAACTCGCATAGGGATATAGGACAGCAAGCACTGCGGAAAGCTTTTCAACAACGAATTTTTATTTTTTTTGCAAGAACAGGTGTTTGTTCGCTGACTTACAGGGGGAGGGCTGGGGAAAAGAATCACAAGCACTATAGATCTTGAAACCCTTGGTTGAGGGTTTCAATTTGAATTATTTGGGAAGGCAGCACCAAATTTATTGCATGGTTTCCTTGAAATGGTGTCATTGAGACCATCTGGATAGCGATGTGGAAAAGTTTTCAGGTTGTTTCTGTAACTTTTTTTTAAACTTTGTTGTGAATAATGCATCTTTGTATTTATGGATTTCATAACTGAGAGAATGAAAATCAAGAAAATGTTCCCAAAAGTCTTCTGTTTCTCAGATTTAACCACCATCTACCGAGTTTCTTAACTGAGAGATGGGAGTGAGATCAGCACCCTTCTCACAATGGCTAGAACCTAGATCTTGTGACCATAGTTACATAATCTAGTTTTAAGGATTGTGTTTTTATAGGAGAGAAGATAGCAGTGCCAACGATTCTGGTTTTTCTGTGCTAGGCTAAGATTCTCTCTACCTCTCCAGGGTGGAAACTTTTGACTGAGCTGCTACCCATAATGTCTTGTGGGGGGAAAATTGTCTATAGAAATATTTTTTTATTTCATTTTTGTTCATTTATTATTGTGTATTCAAAACCCAATTCTTTTAACATGCAGCCAAATACCATTTTTAAAAGAGCTAATAATACTTTACTTGCTAATTACCTTGAAAAATTGAATACTTGGAGTTACATAATTTAATAAATTACTTTGACTTTGATCAGAAGTTGTTCTGACTGGGAAAGATGAGAGATGTGGTTATTAAAGAAGCATTTGCTGTTGCAGAAAGCTGTTTATCTGGGAAAATATTTTAGAAATATATGTAAAAAAAACAACAACCTTAATTGTCATTATTCGTCACTGGCTTTTTTTAGCAGCTTCATCAGGAAAATAGTCTCCCCTTTCTCATTTCCATATGTGTAACATTCTTGTTTTCTACTGTTCTATTACATTGTGTATTTATAGTTCTCTGCTTACCATTGTGCATATACAGGCAATAAAATGTACATAACATTACTTGAAAAATTTAACTATGTATACAGCTGCATTTCTGCTTTATTTAGTGGTAGATCTTACCGTTTATGGTACTTTATTTTTAACGATACTGGTTTCCTCTTTCTTTTTTTGAAGGACAGACAGTTATAATGGACTAGTGTTGCAGGAGTACGGAAATAAGTTGCTCAGATGTAAGTAACTCCCAGTTCCAAAATGCAAACAATACAAACAAACAACTAAACGTAGTTACAACTGATTCAGGGAAAACAAAATGCTAATCAGTGTTATTTTAGTGTATTTTTTATCTCTGTTGGAAGCCGCCCAGAGTGGCTGGGGAAACCCAGCCAGATAGGCGGGGTACAAATAATAAATTATTATTATTATATTAATCATACTCAAAAGCTAGCTCCTTAGCTTCTGTTTATTTAGAATCGATGTCTCTTGTGTTCTTTTGTCCCAGTTGAGCAAGAAGTCCACATGCATTGTTGACATGCTTGTGGGTACACAAATCTATTTGCATGGCCTTCATCTGTGCCCTGTTGCAGTGTTTCCCAACCTTGGGCCTCCAGCTGTTTTTGAACTACAATTCCCATCATCCCTGACCACTGGTCTTGCTAGCTAGGGATGATGGGAGTTGTAGTCCAAAAACAGCTGGAGGCCCAAGGTTGGGAAAGACTGCCCTATTGATCCAGAGCAACCGGTTGTTTCGTAAGATCAGTTTCTTGAAACTATTGCTGTATTAGAACTATTATGTGGAATTATCCCATAGAACTTCCTGCAATGTATTTAAGAGCACAGGCTCAGTATGAATTGGACTGTAGAAAATGACTAAGTAACTTAAGGTATCAAATTAAACTTTGGCACTAGGAATAATTGATAATGCTAAAATGGAAATCGCAAGTGTGTAGCTAGGCTACCTCAGGGAAGAGGCCCCCGTTTCTAGATCCCAACTTGAAATCCTCTGCAAGTGAGAATTGTGTGGAAATACTTCTGAAACTGACCTACCTAACCCATGTTATTCATAGTTTAATGTGTCAGCATATTAATCTGCAGGAACAATGTATGATGTCCTAGCAATTCTCATCAGCACTTTCTTTTCAGTTTTTTGTTGTATCATTCCTGCTAATTCATCCAAAATTTCATTCTCTGCCATGTATTTGGAAAGCAGGGATTGATTAGCCCTTCTTCTCTGTACATGACACACATCTAGAATCCCCTGATCCTCAAATTTGTTAAGAAAGGGAGAGTAATGGATGTCACACAAATAATAGGAAAACCTATTACTGTTGCCCAGCAAAGCATAAACTACTTTGAGCTAGGCTATGGTAGTTCTAACAGAGTATGGTAGCCCCAGAGACTGTATCAGAGAAATCTGAAGCTTAAGAAAAGGTTTCATGCATTCATTAACCAGGCTCTAACTAAATATGGCAAGAAAACAGCAAACCTAATTGGCACCTGGGGCAGCCTTTAATGTGTTTGTTTCCTCCTTACAAGTGAGTCATCTCAAAGCGCAAAGAGTCTGTGTATAATTTGCATATAGCAAATCAAGGGAAAGTGTGTTGATTCATATGTTTCATCTCTCGTTAACATGCTTTAAGCATGAAGTGAGCTTTGAAACCTGCATTTAACCAAAGCTATAAAGGAAGAGTTTAAAGTGTGCACGTGTGTGTAAACATGGTATTCAGTGTGGAAGAACTAATACGGTCCTGCCTATCCTTCGAAATCCCCCATGTGTGCACACACCAAGTCAGAGGAAGGTTTATGAAACGGCAACTCTTTCACTTGCACATGACTGAACATGATGGAATATGTGCACATGATTGAACATGACTGGCCTCTTCTTTTGAAATGTTTCTTGCAATTATGAGGAAAACTGCAACGTCCCAATTTTTGAACAATAGGCATAGAAATTCCCCTCGGGCTGTTCTATGCATGGGCTATGGGTATTGCTCATTTTGTCTTGCTTTCTGTTGTGGAAGTGACTTTACCATTTTGGCTTCTCCCTGACTGAGGGAGAGGCTAAAGCAGCCCCTCTATACCAGCATTTCCCACATGGTATCCACCAATTGTCTTGCACTACAATTCCCATCATCCCTGACAGTACTGACTGAGGTTCATGGGAGTTGTAGTCCTGACAATATCAGGAGGGCATCAGATTGGGAATGTTGCTCTAGACACACATTTAATTGTTGGAATAATTGAAGAGTGAAAAAAGACCATGAACTTAAGAAACTAACAGAAGTGCTTATTCCATCTTCCAAGGTTCATTGATGTTTATGTGCCCAAGAAGATATTTCCTGTGGAAATGCCGTCTCCCGTGAAGGGAAGGGGGGTATTTACACACTTACTCTATAATAACAAAACCCAATTCCCACTCCAGTGAGAATGCTGCAAAACATGCTGCTGCCACATTCAATCTCGTTCATTACCTCTGAACTCTTAACTTACAAATAAACCAGTAACTGGGGTACAGGCATGATACAATGCCAGTCAGATATAGATATTATATTTAACAAAGGTACTTAAAAGTTTATTTATTACAAGCCTATCTGGTTACTTTAAAATAGTACCGTATCTTTAAATGAGTATGTGCGTGTTACTGTTCCCAATTTACACCGATTTTATTTTAACCAACTGAACTTTGAACAAGCTCTGGGGCAGTGGCAGAATCTGGGTTTTGCATATGGAGTTAACATCACAGTGAAAAAGACCTGGGAGAGAAAGATCCAAAGGGGGAAACTCAATACCGCTTGGAGAAAAGAAGAGGCAACACAGCAATCCATCAGTCTATTCAATTTGTATTTTAAATAACATTTATATACAAGGTGGTTCATTTTAACATACAGGTAGTCGTAACACATTTTGCATAACACTTGTGCTACAACCATCTTTCCAGGAACGTTGCTAGAATTTCAGGTTTACCGCTTCGCCTGCAGACACAATTGTAAGGTTCAAGATGTGTGTTAAATAAAGAGTAGCTCCTTGTGTTTTTCCTTTGAGAAACCACTGGGCATTTGGTCTGAAGCCCAAGAAATGCGAAATGAACACAAGGACCTGATGTGGGCAGGGGTCGAGGAAGGGGGGGGGTTGGCCCACCCCGGGTGTCACCACTGAGGGGGGTGACAAAATGGCGGGCAGCACTCAACCCGGGACCTGCAGCGCACCCAAGCCACGCATCTCTCCTGGGAGTGACACGGTGGCTTGGGCGCCCGCAGGCTCCCCGTCAGCTGTAGGGCGGCTGAGTGGGAGGCAGGCAGGCCCCACGGAGCACACTGCCCCTGCTGGCCCCACCCTTGGGTGCAGGGCATGCGTGCCGCCCCGGGCGCCCAATCGGCTTGCTCCGCCACTGGATGTGGGCAATAAATATTGAAATATCCTTGGGAACTTACTGAATGCTCAGCATTCTCTACCGCAGCAAGCTTTCATGTGACTGTTTTTTAAATGTTTGTATTCATCTTTCAAGGTTAATTGGAGGACACTGATGTACTGCTTTTTAAGTCTGGGGGGTGGGGGCTAGCCTAGAGATTGGAGAGGGGAACCATCATGCAGTTGCTATGAACCGCCTGAAGAATTTTAGTTTCTTTAGCTGTCTTACCATTTTTTCATTGGCTAAAATGACTCAATTAAATTTACAATCGCACATAACTAATAGAGGCCTTTTGGAGATGTAGCCAAAAATATGTAAAAATCACAATTTAATAAATGTGACTATGCCTTGTTAAAAGGAAAGATGAGATTAACTATTTTTTCCTGTTACGGTAGCATAGCAAAGCCAATAGCCTTAAACGGTAACAGATGTACTGTTAAGCTTATATCCACCAATTTACAATTTCCCCTTTCTGATTAAAATCTGAGCACACAACCAAACATTCCCACTGCCCCTACTTAACTGTGGGCAGTGCCTGTTTTATCATACCTGCGACTAGCATCTATTTTCTTCAAATCTTGCCTTTCTAAAATGGCTTTTTAGAATTGCTAGGCCACAGACACATGCATTAGAATTATTCAGGGTTTTAGCCTCATTCCTTGGGCCCCCGGAAGCAGGCTAAATGCATCTTGGCTTTAATGCACATGTGCGTAAACACTTGCACATCATTTCCTCTTAATAGGGAACACAGATGATTGAACATCAACAGGAATGGGGCCAAAGCGGAATTACTGAGAGTGGAGGGAAGTATCAGCATGCTTGGGTGAACCCTGCAGTATGCAAAAATGCGTGTTTTAAAGGGTTACACGCACAAAATCGACAAACAACCTAATGAGCCTGCTCAGTGACCTCTAAAAGCCATAGGATGTTGTGCATCAATTGGAAATGGAATAGAGGGTGAATTGGCCATTTTAAGCACCTTACAACTTACATTGGTTGGTATGAGCACAACCGTTGGGTGAGAATACACTGGAACTCTGTATTTCTTCTATCCACTGTTATGTCATTTTACTGTTGAACTTGAGGATGTTTAAGGTTAGCTGATAAATAGCTTTGGGAATAATGGCAGTACTGCACATGCTATTGCAGAGTAAAATGAATACAGGGAACGAAACTTTGATAATATGCATTTCAGCGAAGGGGAGCTCCATTGATGCTATGGTCTAAGAATAACTCTGTGCAAGTCTACAACTCCTTAAGCCTCGTATTCCTATTTCCATCTATGAAAATTTGGAAGTTATACCTAGCACATCCCATGCTGGTTTCCCCCTTCTTCCTGAGCCATGCTTCTTTATCCTCCAAAATATGGACTTTTCCCCTGTAGGGAGATTTGCAAACTGCATCTCTGTTAGGGAGTTTCTGCACTGCACCATTTTGGAAAAAGTGGGGTATCAGCAAAGCACTTGGGTTTTTCCATTCTCCCTGCTTCTGTGAATCTGAGTCCAATTTTGTTTTGGGGAAGCATACAAAAAAAGAACGGAAATTAGTAATATTGTATTGCAGATGCACATGCATAGTCTCTGAAGGTTTGACCTAAACAGCTGGTCCTGTCTCCTCTCCCCTAATCGGCATACACATAGTTAAGACCATCTATTAATCCACACCTCTCAACAATCTTTCTGCAATCTCATAGGAAGAAAGGGTGGACAATTTCTTAAGCAATAATGTTGTAAACGAAAATCTGCCCTTTTCCCCTTATGGGGTATCCAAGAGCCCATATAGAGTCCTTACGTAGGTTCCCTATTGGTAGGAGAAAATAACAGAGGCCAACCAGAGAATACTGAGAAGCAAAGCAGCTAGTAAGCCTGATCTTTATTGATCTGTTGCAACAGGGTCCTCGTTCACCACACACAGGAGGGAGGAGGGACCCAGAACAATGGTGTGCAAGCCCTTATATAGACTTTTGAAATTCCCACCCTGTAGATCAAGACCACCGCCAGAAACATACATACATACATACATCACAGAAGGGGTGTAGCTCAAGACCCCCACCCCTAGATACATCATACCTACATCACAGAAAGGACCATTTACAGGAGAAATCTGAGTGCTTTGTTTACCTCCTGTCTGCCAGGTTACCTGTTTAATGGTCACTTGATTGGGTTGCCTGGGGAGCCTGGCCAGTCTTCTGTAATTATAAATACTTAGTTCCTGAGCCAGGTCAGGCTCACACCCTATTCATATCTTAAATGTGCCCTTAAGACAGGATTTGTGAGGAAAGAGACAATGGGGAGGTTTCCCATTTTGACCTTGCAGAGAAATAATTGAGGTCAGTTTGGGAATAAAAAATAGTTTCAGGTCGGTCTTCCTGTGTTGATCTATGTACGTGCTTGGTTGGTACACTTATGAACATTTAACATATATCTAAGACCTCAGAATTCCTATCACAATAAGAACGGTAGTTTAATTCTCACAAAGCAGATGAAGTGGATTTTATTTTGAATGTGAATGACAGGGTTTGAAGCCTGTCATATATACAATTACCTGCTCTTGGGAGATGAGAGCGTTGGCCCATCTCTCCAATGTATAGTTAGTGCTGGGTATTTTTCTCCTGTGCAATTTTTTTTCAAGCACATTAATATTCCACCTGCAATCCAAAGTGATCCACATAAAGGACAGCTTGACGACCTCTCTCCTGATTTATGTAAGGTACTGTAAGAGTTGAAAAAGTAAAGAAGATTCTACGACCAGTCCTTGCAGGGCATTTTAAAGTAAAAATGCAGGACTCTTGGATTAGTTTATAAGGGTTGTATGAAAGCACAGTTGTAAGCATACACTGATAAATGTTTATGTGGCCATTGTGGAAGAACAAAACCTGCTCACCACATCTTTATTTAGACGCAAGTTGTATCCAGAGCAATCAACAGTACCAAATTTGGCTTGAGCCTTGAGAGTTGTCAGGAAAGGTACTAGTAAGATTTTGCTAGGCCACATCACAGAGGGAAAACATAATTTCCATCTTCCACAGCATGAAAACTGAAGGATGAAAGCAGCTCCAGGCATGCCCTGATGTCTGGTTTCCCTTGCAAAAGCCAAACCTAGATGAACAAGACTTTCTACAAGCTGAATACACAATATTCAACTAACAGTAATAAAACCATGAATGGTGGGTAGGATTCTTAAATGTTCATAAATGTACAAGGCAAACACATACATAAGCATTTAAACCACGTGTCTAAAATAGTACAGGAGAGCAATCCTGAAGCCATTTTGGCTCCCAAATTGACCTCAAATATCTCTGCAAGGAGGAAGGAAATGGGAAAAGCTTTCCAGTTATCTGGACTGTAGGGGCTTACACCTCCCTTTTCAAATACAGTCTGGCAAGTATCTGTTGAGCTGAGCAAACTCAATATGCTTATGAGATTCCGGAACTGAAGTATTTACCATCTCAAAGGAATGGCCAGGCTACCCAGAAAATGCAATCAAGTAAGACTTTATCAGGTATCCTGGCAGACAGGAGAGGCAACACACTCAAATTTCTGTCTCCTGCTGTGGTGTATGTATGATGTTTTGGGGGGTGATGTTGGGCTACAGGGTGGGCAATTTCAAAAGTCTTTATAGGGGCTTGCACACCATTATTCGGGGTTCTCCCTCCTGTGTGTCGTGAGTGGGGACCCTGTTGTAACACATTATTTCCATCAATAAAGATCAAGCTTACTAGCCACTTTGCTTTCAATATACTCTGGTTGGCCTCTCCTTCCTATCTGACCGATAAAGATCTTCTGAGGGACTCTGTACAGGCTCTAGATAACCCATAAGGGAATTAGAGGTATTTTTCTTATAAAAGCCCCAATACAAAAAAATAAAAAAATGGTAAGCAACCCATTCATTCAAACCTTAGCAGCTACTACTGATAAGGTCTTGTTGCCTTCTTAAATACTGGAATCAAAGTTACTTTATTTCAAACTTTTATCAATTAACTGGGCCCTTGAAGCATTGCTCATGGCTCTATGCATAGGGTTTGCAGGTATTATTATTATTATAATTAGAATTTATATACTGCTGTTACAGAAAAAACCTCCTTTTCTCTTTTGGGGTATCCAAGAGCCCGTATAGAGTCCTTAAGTGGGTTCCCTATCGGTAGGAGAAAATAACATGCCAACCAGAGAATATTGTTGCAAAAGGGTTCTCATGCACCACATGCAGGTGGGAGGAGGGACCCAGAGCAATGGTGTGCAAGCCCCTATATAGACTTTTGAAATTGCCCACCCTGTAGCTCAAAACCACCCCTCAAAACATAATACATGCATCACAGTAGGGGTGGTCTACAGCAGAAATTCATCACAGGAGGTGGTCTACAGCAGAAATCCTGTTTGCCAGGATATCTGTTAATGGTTACTGTTTGCTTTACCTGGTCACAGGCTCACCCTATTCATACACAAATACACCCTTAAGCCAGGTAAGCAAAAGACAATTCTTTCCCATTGTCGTCCTTGCAGAGAAATCTGTTGTTGTTTAGTCGTTTAGTTGTGTCCGACTCTTCGTGACCCCATAGACCAGAGCACGCCAGGCACTCCTGTCTTCCACTGCCTCCCGCAGTTTGGTCAAAATCATGCTGGTAGCTTCGAAAACACTGTCCAACCATCTCGTCCTCTGCCGTCCCCTTCTCCTTGTGCCCTCCATCTTTCCCAACATCAGGGTCTTTTCCAGGGAGTCTTCTCTTCTCATGAGGTGGCCAAAGTATTGGAGCCTCAGCTTCACGATCTGTCCTTCCAGTGAGCACTCAAGGCTGATTTCCTTAAGAATAGATATGTTTGATCTTCTTGCAGTCCATGGGACTCTCAAGAGTCTCCTCCAGCACCATAATTCAAAAGCATCAATTCTTCAGCGATCAGCCTTTTTTATGGTCCAGCTCTCACTTCCATACATCACTACTGGGAAAACCATAGCTTTAACTATACGGACCCTAGTCGGCAAGGTGATGTCTTGAAGGCTACAGTTTCTGCTTTTTAAGATGCTAATATTTGAGGTCAATTTGGGAGAGTCACAATGGCTTCAGGATTGCTCTCCTGTATTATTTCAGACACATGGCTTATATACTTTATGTGTTTGCCTTGTACATTTATGAACGTTTATTTTATATTTGGGACCTTAGAATTATTTTAACACTGCTCTATACCCAGAAGTCTCAGGGCAGTTCACAGAATAAGCAGCATTCATTCCTATGGCAAGCCTTTGGATTTTGGTAGTACAGTAATTCAGCTTGAAACTCTAGCCTGCATCAGTTGGATAATGTAAATCAGCATTTAAAAGCAACTTGAAATACCAAGTGTCAAAAATACTAGGATAAGCAGTATAAGAAGAAGATTGGCAAAAAGCTGCAGACTTTTGGGATTTGAAAAGCCCCTCGTGCAGGAAGTCGACAGAAATAAGAGAAAAATTCGAAATTGTGCTTTAACTGTATGTGTTAAAAACGCTTAAGCTTAATAAAATATAATGGGGGGGGTTGAACTTTCGAAAGTCTGATTATTCGATTGACGGTTGCTTTTCAACTGTTTTAATATTGCAGCAGCTTTGAATTTCAAAACAGTCACGGGCTCGATTGCTATAGCGACCGTCAAGGAACGTTTCGAAAGCTCTACGTTAAATCCGTTCAGCCGTCCGGAATGGCGAGGCCACGCGGCAACCGCCGCGAAAAGTTCCGCGCTGTTTGCGGCCGCGCCGAGGCGGACAAGAGACCGCACGCAACTTGCGTCAGCGCCGCCGCCGTAAGACACGCCCGCCTCTGTTCCGACAGCTGCACTCACTGTGCAGCCTTCTGGGCTTTGTAGGCAGCGCGCGGCCTTCGCGCCCAGCGACGAAAGAGCGGGGGGGGGGCTCGTTTGATTGGCTCCACGTCGCCAGGGGCCCTCCGCATTGGTCAGCCTGTCCGCGAGAGGCCCCGAGCAACCACCGCCCCGCCCTGGCGACGTTTGTGAGGAGAGGCGGGCGCCATGTTAGCGCAGGCTCGGCAGCTGCCGCCGCCGCTGCCCGCCGCGGCAACGTACCAGGAAGGAGGCGGAGACGCCGGAACAGCTCCGGCTGCCGGAGAAGCCGTTGGGGCTGGCGAGGCGGCGGGTGGCAGCCGAGGGCGGCGCTGAGGCGTTGGTCTGAGGGGCGGCTGCTGAGGCGGCGGCGGCGGCGGCGGGCGAGGCAGCCGCCCGGCCTGAGGGGGAGAGAGAGAGAGAGAGAGAGAGAGAAGCGCAGCATGTCGGCTTCCTCCGCGTCGTCGCTTCCCGCGAGCGCCGCTTCCCTCGGAGGGGAAAGGGCTCCCCCGGGGCTGAGGCGCTCCCTCGGCGCCTTTCCCGTCCAGGCC